>NC_079296.1:32270544-32573574 GCF_023638135.1 Falco biarmicus
GGCCAGGGAAAAGTAGACAAAGTTTCACACTGCAAGTGGAGATTATGCATGCAGTTTTGTGTGTGCTTGCTTATGTGTGGGTCTGACACTGCCCTTGTCCTTGCTCTTAGTTAAGTCTAGAACAGCAGCGCATGAATTTCTGGAAAAAACATGATGTCTGTGCCCTGTACTTGGGGAATGCAAGAGCATTTACCTCTTTCCCAGAGCCTTCTCTAAACAGGCCCTTTAGGAAACGGCTGTGATTCAACATGTAGAGATCTGAGAAAACAGGACTTGTATCCTGTAATTGCCCTGGCATCTACCACAGCCTGACCTTTCTAAACCTCTGCGTCTTGCATGTAGGAGAGTGAATACTATGTATATATACTCAAGAATACTCAAAATATGTATTTTAAGGAAATAGATGGATTTGGTGGGAGGAAGTCTGGCTGGAGATTGATGATAGCGTATGGAGGTTTTTGTGTCTAAGGGTCTGACCCAAACTTGTTGCAACTCATACTGAAGAACTCTGGTTTGCATTGGCCTGTGTCCCAGGATCAAATGTTCAGGTCAGAAGAAGAAAGGGAAATGGTCACTAGCAGAACAACACGAGGGAAGTTGGACAGGTGTCCTGCAGGACACATGTTCCTGCTCAGCTTTTCACAGCTGAGGGGCCTGCAATTGGCTTGCACTTCTTGTTAGCTGGATCATTCTTGTGTGTATTTACTATGATATGCAATATTGAGAGTTCGTCCCCTATAAGCAGAGAGGCTGAGAGATGAACAGGCCGTGGACACTTCACTTTTTCAGCTATGATCTGGATTTGGAAGTTAGCTGAGAAACTTGGTGGAAAAAGTTGCTCTTTCATGGCTTTCCAGCCTCTGTAAGTGCCCTGGAAACAGTTTGACAATGCTGAGCCCCACACACCAAGCAGTTCTGCTGTGCCCTCTCATGACAGCAGGGATTATGTGATGAGATTACAAAGCAACCTGTGCAAAACCAGGAAGAGATTCCCTGTCCTAGAATGTGACTTCAGAGACACCCATCTCAGTGAAAATTCAAACAGATTAGAGAACTAGAAAGCCTTTATTCTGCAAGAAAGCCAATGTTCACAGTGATAAAGGTAAGTCACACCCATGCTCCAGGACATGCCCTCCTGACAGGATAAGGAGGGAATTTTCTTTGAAACTTTTCATGGCCCTTCAGCTCTGACACTGTAAAGCAGTTGTGTAGGCTACAGTGGTAAGGAAGGTTTCTGTCTTCTATTGTATAACAAACTGGCAGGGAAAGGAAAATTGGACTTCAGGATGCTTCTTGCGTATTTCATTCAGGGAGTTGAAACTGGTTGTAAAAGGTTTATTTCACTGAGGATTCAGCAGGGTTGGACTAAATATAGAAAGCAGCTATGGTTTGGCATGGTGTCTCCCATGAATGACAGTGAATGGAGGTTAGGAAGCCTCCTACCAGAAGTTATTATCCTCCCATGAATATAGCCCTAAAAACCAGAAAATATGATTGCTAGCAGGAACATAAGCAGTGCCTTAGGAAAACCAAGTCCCCTGGCCTTGTATAAGTGCATGCATGCATCCATTAAACACTGCTTTTGGCTATTGCTTGTGAATACAGTGTAACTCCAATATTGCATGCTGGTTTTTTTTCAGACCTGCAGGATTAACTGACTGCTGAGTGCATGATCTAAAGCTCCTTCATATCAGTGGAGGGCTTGCTGTTCCTTTGAGAAACCTTTGAATAGAATTTCCTGTCTGCTATAGGCCTGGTCTTATCTTATATTGTGTAGATTATGGAATTTTTTTACTGAATTCTTATTACCAAAATATGGTTAACTTGGATGCTATCCTCCCGAACTCCGCCACACATTGTAGGGTGCTAGAGTTAGGGTTTCAGAATACAATTCAGTGGCTGCTCTTTCAGATGGAGCACTCTCCTAGTGGCAGGGACTGAGCTAAGATCTCTGGGTCTTACAGCCTGAGCCCCTTCCATGTTGTCAAACATACCTGGTGCCAATAGTGGCATTCAGCAGCAGGTACCAGGAACTCCAATTTCCCTAAAGAGAAAGAGACAGTGCTTCATACTTGGTGATATATGTCTACAGTAGATCTGACTTTAATTACCTAGGCCAGTCTATTTTTAGAGTCTCCAGTGCTTCCAGTATTTTCAAGGTGCAAGAAGTACAGTGTACACATTTTAGTAGGAAGGGCAATGTATTTTGCATGCATTTTATTCTGTGTTTTAATTTTCATTCACCAATTTTAATTAAAGAAAAAGAAATAGACATGCAAAGCTTGCAGGATATGGTGGGGGATTTTCACAACAGCCAGTTTTACTGTTGACAACTGTATTCTGTCACATTAGCAATCCCCAGCTAGGAGGATTGCTCTTGTTGAGCTGGGCAGCTGCAAACTGTTAAGGGCAACTGTGTAACAGCGAAGAGGTGGGTGCCTTCAGAAAGGAATTGTGTCCCATAAAGTCAATGTAGCCTTTGTTTTGGCATTCTTGGGGCAGAAGATGCAATGGCAGTATAATTACTTAATCCAGATTCAGCACAGCTGCAGATAACCACAAATATAATCTTAACCCCACCTTCCTTGTGCGTAATGAGACACAAACTGGCTTAGGGCAGAGATTAGTTTGAAGCACTCTTAAGCAGGCAAAAAACTCAGCATGTAATTCTCGGTTTTAAAAATAATTTTTTTCTTCTGAGTCTGCTTGAAACTGGGCCTTCACAGAGGTTCACCTTCTCCTGGTGAGCTTCCCTCATTTTATGCCCTGAGTGGTAGCTCAAGAAGAGTTTAAGTTGACACCCAGATATTTCTCTTGCTCTCTGTTGGCAGGGATCTTTGGACAGCGATTGGAGGACACCGTACAGTATGAGAGAAAGTATGGGCAACGCTTGGCCCCACTGCTGGTGGAACAATGTGTGGATTTTATTCGGGAACGAGGTCTTACAGAGGAAGGGCTCTTTCGGCTCCCTGGCCAAGCCAACCTTGTCAAAGATCTGCAGGATTCTTTTGACTGTGGAGAGAAGCCCCTTTTTGACAGGTGAGTTGACATCACCAGATTCAGGCTGGTTTATCTGTGGCAGGTAAAATCTGGCAGGAATGGCCCTGCAGAGGCTATCCTCTTTCCACACCATTCTTGCCTTAATTTAAAGTGCCACTGGGGCTTTTTCCTGCATGGTGTTGGCTATGGAGGTCTTCATTCAGCTTAGTGCTTGAGCAGAGGGAAAAAATTATCCCATTAATCTAGATAGGGCTACTCCAGTGTTTCAGTTTCAGCAAATGTTGAATGAAATGCATTGCTAGATTTGGGTGTGCCATACTCAGCAGTTGGCGGGATGCCACCATAGAAATGGATGTGAAGGAGGTAAACTAAGCTTTTACTGCTTTCAGATGTTGTATTCTCCCTTGCCACAACCACAGCAGATCTACCCAGGGGCAGTATCTCAGCTCTGCTCCTTCCTTTGTCACCAGGCTTCAGAATAGTCGCCATCATCTCACACATCTTCTCTGGCTGTTATGCATGCAACATATAGAATTGGCCAGCATGTCATAACAAAACACTTTCTGACCCTAGAAGAATTCTTGGCCAAAATGATTTTTTTTTTTTTAATCTACAATTTCAGTAGCTGAGATGGAACAGTTGTCTCAAAACTGAATGTATCTTTTGATTTTCAACAAAACTTGAGTCAAATGTTTCTGAAATAAAAACGGCAATTTTGCATTTTTCTTCCTAGTATAAAAATGTTGATGTAATCACTCCTCGCCTGGTACACAGACATGCTAGCTGTCTTTTTATCCTACTAACCATGCCAATATCAGGGAGCAGCAAGGGTCAGCTGCTCTGCAAAGCAGGGTGAGCCAGGAGCCAAGTGTGGTAACAGACTGGCAGAGGCTGTGACACAGTCCAGTGATCACCAGGCAAGTCCATATTGACGAGGCAGGTTTGAGATCTGGCTAAGTAATCTGTCCATGAGCCAGTGTCCCGGTCCAGATCAACAGGGTCTGTGGCCAGGCACCGACATGGCTGTAAGGCAGTGGGAGTTGTAGTTCAGACAGGACAAACAGTAGAGGCTCAGCTGAGCATCAGCTCCCACGGGAATTGTCAGCCCTGGCTCAGAGCACTCCATCCAAGGTCAGCAAGGGAAGAGGGGCAGCTCTTGAGCTGCACTATCTCTGCATTGACCCTGAGTACAGGCAGTCAAATCACCAGGAAGGTGCATGCTTTCAGGCCCCTTGCAGCCAAATCCTGTCTGTACTTTGCAACCAACATTTCCTTCCCCATCTCATATGTATGTGCTACCCAGGGTGAAGGCTGGCATAGTGCCAACCTAAACAGTGCTTTGAGAAATGGGCCTTGACTCTAACAGAGATCTTGAACTCCAGGCATATTTGCACCCAAGGCCATTGTGTAAATTTGACCCAATCACTATCACAGGTCAAAAGTGGGATCAGATTTGTGATCTTGACTTGGACACCTGGCTCCATTTCTTGCTGGAACTCACTAGTACCACTTTCCCAGGTGATGCAGGGAGCATCTGATATATTGCCAGCACATTAACCTAAGGAATCACTTCCCCTGGAGCTGCAGCCAGTGTAAACATTGCCAATAGCATCCCTGCTTACTGCTGCAGGAAGAGCTAGCACTCTCCTGCAAGGGCACCAGTGTTTGGTCTCATCCTGGGAAGAATATCCTTAGAGTTTATTTGGAACATTCTTCTAATTCTTCCCTCCCCTCAGCTTCCCAGACCACCCATCCTCCTTTCTTTGATTCTTAACCACAGTCAGTATTTGCTCTCTAAATGGAAGTGTCAAATATTTAGAGATATTTTCATGAAAAAGTAAAGTTTGAAATTGTCAAATTCTCTCACTTCATCTTTTCTTAAACAAAATCTCTGTATTTTTAACTGAATGTCTGAATGTTCTAGTTCAGAATTACGATTACCTTAATTCATGTGAAAGTGAACAAAGTTATTTTGGAAAACACTCGTAATCTGGAACAGGAGAATCTACGGAAAGAATTAATGACAGTTTCACTTTCATGTTTTACCTTAATCTAAACAGAGCCTCCCCCCAGCATTCTTAAAGGATAAAGCACCTTTATTTCCATAGACATTTGCACTGGCTAAATAGATCAGTGCTAAGTCTCACCTTTAACAGAGGCAGTAAAGATCTCCACGAAGGAATGCCTGCCTTTAGGGTAGTTGATTTGAAATGTGATAACTGAAGGTTCTGTACAGAATTAAAGGAGGCAAGCAGAGGGGTATCTGAGTAGTGTGGCAGCTGAGAGTCCCCCAGAAATCACCTTTTTCTCTTTCCACCACGTCCACTGTGACTTGTAGGCCCAACACTAGTCTTTGATGTGTGTAGTCACAGAGAGAGATAAGGGAAAGCCAGTTCCACCCTGGCTAAGTGAAATGCTTTTCCTCCTAACAAGCATAATTTTCTCTATGCGTAACTAAAACTATCCATGTATGGCCTGGGATGCCTAGGCAGTGGCAAATATTTTCTGCAAGTCTGAAATCTATATACTTGTTTCCAAGTCGGGTACACTGAAAAGAATATTCTTTTTTTTCCCAGTTGCAGTGAGTGCTCTTAGCTGCCTTCTGTATCTATGGTGATCTTAAAAATGTTAAAGCCTGCCTGCCCCATGGTGGATCAGGTCTTTGGGATGACTGATAATTAAAATATTTATTTTTAAAATGCTTTTCCAATTTGGGTTTTAAATGCATATGTATGTTCTTATGAAAGACAGGTGTTGCTGTTTTGGAAGCACGTACAGCAGCCTGCTCCTATTGCAGTTCCATACCACTGAAAATTTGGCTGGATTTCACATGGCCTTGTGGATGAAACACTAACCACAGCCAGTGGACCTGAAACTTTTGTCTGGGCTTTGCTTCTGAGTGCTAGTCATCCACCATACACCATCCATGGCTGAAACTCCATACTAAAAAAAAAGAATAAGGGTACTGTCCTCATTTGCAAAGCATTTATAATCTCCTGTAAAAAACCACTATGTGGAACTATGGTATTCTCAACTATGATGGAGCTGTTTAATAGGAACAGCATTATCAGGGTTAGTAGCAAGTGGCAGCTGCTGGCAGCTTCCTATTGTAATTTTTCCTGTTTTGTTTTAAATGTGTGTTCCAAAACTGCTTAAAAACATACCAAGTAGAAGAGATTCAGCTCTTAGAGGTGAGGATGTGAAGTTCTGTTGCCCAATGGTTACTGGTATGTTTTTCTCAGAGTTCTTAAAAGACCGTCAGGGCAATGGTGGGTAGTGAGGAGCTGGTGACAGAATCTATTTGAACTTCCAATGATCGAAACCTTTGAGGAGATCATCTGCAAAAATTAACCAAGTTATACCAGAGGAGACTTGGAATGAGGGAGAGGTATCGCCATACATCAAAAGCAGAAATTGAAAGGAAAGAACAACAGGTGCATCTTCATCATGGCACCTGACACCTCAACCCCAACTTAAAGCAGAGAGAGAAGAGGAAAAAGAAGTTCCTGGAGTGGGAAAGAAAAGACAAGTTGATATCCCAGCATAACACATGGGCTAAGAAATGCCAGATAACCCAGCCTGGGGAAGGAGATGTGACCACAGCCATGCCACCATGCCAAATCACAATAGAGGGCCTGGAGGAAATATAGCTTCCTGCATTTTTTCTGAATGACTGACCAGGACACCTAGGAGCCTAGCCCATCAGACAAACATGGGTGCTGTCTGGGGAGCATATCAGGCAGGAGGGATCAGTGAGAGGATCAGAGGTTATGTGTGATTGCATAAGGATCCAGAGCTCTGTTGTCCAGTGCTCTGTGATCACTGTGCACTTTGCTGGACTGCATTGCTCACATTCCTGATCCACATTGACTGAGGAACCACAGCACCATTCTACCTTAAGCAGTATCCCTTCCACTGCCCATATTGCCTGAGATGCATTTGTATCTTGACAAAATGGGAGATTTCAACTGTTCCTAGGTAGACACCCTCCTGCCTAGTACAAACATGTGGCAGAACAGCTTCCTTACATATGCCTACTTTGTCCCTGTCCCTAAGAGGGACCTTGATGCACCCCAAACGAAAGGCGTCGACCTTTGGGGTAGTGTGGGTTTCTAAATTTCCTTCCCTCTTCTCTATTGCAGCAACACAGATGTTCACACTGTGGCGTCCCTCCTGAAGCTTTACCTTCGAGAGCTGCCAGAGCCTGTCATCCCCTTTGCCAAATATGAAGACTTTCTTTCTTGCGGACAGCTACTCTCAAAAGATGAGGGAGAGGTCAGTGATCCTTCTAATCTGCATTCTTCTACCTCAAATGTTGTTCCTAAGACTCAATTTAGTACAGCTTTCTTCTTATCACTCTTCAGTCCTGATTCAAATCAATGAAGTTCCTGGGAATGTTCCCCTGAATTTTCCTGAAATCATGAATTGGACATTAATATCACAGACTCCTGCTTGAAACAGGAATTTTTTGAAGTCTTTAGCCTGGTGCTTCTTTCTTCTGAACAAAGCTGTTCTGTATCATAATGAGCAAGAGATGTAAGGCAGGATATCTGGGTTCCTTTCCCAGCCTTGCTGTTAACTCATTAGCAAGCTGTATGAAGTCATTCCCTTTCCCTGTGTTTTCAGTTTCATGTATCGGAACAGCATGTTCTGCTTCCCAAGTTTTTGGTGGATGAGGCATTGATCAGTGTGATGGTCTTTGTATTTCTTAGAGGAAAGGCACTGCAGAAGGGCAGGCTATTATATTATCCCAAAACAGGGAAAATAATGCTAAGAATACTTTGCCAGAACCTTCTTACGATGTTCCTCTCTTTGGTTTCCAGGCAAGGGAAGGGGCTGACAAAAACCTCCAAGTCTGTGGCAATCATGGAAATTTTGATTCACTGCTTGGGAGGAGCAGGATAATTTACAATATGATTGATTGATCTGTTTCATCCATATTGTTCCTCTTGTGGTGATGCCTGAGCTCCTTGCTGACTGCAAAGGCACGTTGGATCTGGTCTAATGTGGGTGGAACTGTGCCACCTTCTAAAACAGAGATTTAAAGAAGCTGTAAAGGTTGTTACTAGTGTCAGCTAAAGAAGCAAAGGCCTGAGGGCTTGTAAGTCGTAGTCCAGAGTTCTGTCCCTTTTCTCTGTGTGGCCTCAAGAGCATGCTCATATCTTTGTCTCTGGTGGGGACTGTAAAAGAGCTTGGGGTTCACCTTTAGTTCAAGTGGCAGAAGACTCTGCGGCAGAAGTCCTTTATGATGCCCATAGGAAGATGCTTGCTTGCTTGCATGCATCAAACGTAGCATATCTGGTAATGTCGATTTTTTATGGATAAAAAGCAAGTTTTCCACTATCTGTACTCACATGATGTATCCTCTAGCCAACTCTAAGAAAGCAAATTTCTGTACATGACACAGTGTATTACTGCACATGGATATGCATTTGCATCCTAGACACAGCCACATCAATGTGCCGGTGCACTAGTGTTGTCTTTTAATAGTATAGGTACGTGCCTACTAGCTCTAAAACTTGCTCATTTTCTGCCTTATTCTCAGTCAACTCCGGCATCTCTGCAGGGTACTATGCTGCAAACAGCACAATGGTGGATTTCACAAGAAATGGCAGCAATTCTAAGGCAGTGGAGCTGGTTTCATTTTGGTCATGATATGTGCAGACTGGGAAGTTTTAGATCCATTAAGCACTATTGCACAAGAGTTAGAGATGCTGCCAAGTTGGGCAAACATAATTGTGTATCACTGCTCAGCTTATTAACTATGTAGTTTGCCTGATTTTGCCTGCACAGGCTGCAGCAGTTTGGGAAGCAACATCTGTGTTGGTTTTGTGGGAGCAAGGCCAGACTCAAATGACTTGTAGTGCAGTATTCTCTTTGGATTAGAAAGGTGATGAAGAGCACTAGATAGTCAAAATGAAGGCTTACAAAATAGGCTACTGCTGATAGCACAAATTTGTCTTGTTAAGATGCTGTTGTAAACATAAGCTTCATCTATTATTTTTTTTTTGTCAGAAAAGTCTGGAACCTCAACAAGGGCTGTTTACTTTTTCAGAAAGGAAGGTGGAGTGCATACACCAGGGGTGGAGAGGCTGTACGTGCACAGTAGCACGCGGAGCAGAATGTAGCACAAAGTCATACTCAGCCTGTAGGGCCTGATTCACCTCCCACATAGAAAATAGCCCTACTCAAAAATGTGGTTGCATTGAAATCATAATTTTTTAGCACAAAATGATAAGCAGGGAATTTCAAAATCAAACGTTTCACTTTGAAAAAGTATTTGGAAACAAAATAAAATATTATTGTAATTTGAAGTACTATTTTGTTTTTGTTTTTCACTTGGAAGTTTTGAATGAGACTTGGACTCAAAATACAATTTTCTTTAGTTTTGTATACCTGCCCCCCCCCCCCCCCCCCCCCATAAAAACAGAATTACTTAAGGCAAAATAGCCATTCAGATAAAATTGTTGGCATCTTATGCTGCTTCATTGTGGCCATAGACAGGAATTATTATGTTAGCGTGGCCTAATCTCCATCTGCAGCAAAAAATACTTCAGCACTGCCCTAGGCTTTCCATTTTCATTCAGACTGCTGTTCATCTTCATTCTGCACCCAAGTAATCTCTGGTGTGGGAATGCAAACAGATACATAACAGAGGCCTTTGGGTTGTGCTGAGGCTTCCAGGTATCTCAGCAGGACTGCAGTGTTAAAAAAGATCTGAGTCTGATCCCAACTAGTTCGGAGAAGGGATTGAAAATGAAAAACAATTTTACAGTAAGAATGAATGACAGATCTTCATATCTCTAAAAATTCATTTGAGTCTGAGCTGACCTGACATGGTCGTATTTTAGCCTCCACCGCTGCCTGTACTCTAGAGATACACACAGTAGTTCAGTGGGCTAAGCATATGGGCTTTGAATTTTTAAAGAGGGTCTGAATTTGGGTGAGCATCTGAAGTGTTGCTGGTTTTCCAGCTCAGCTAGAAGCTCCTAATTGGTGCTGATCTGTTACACACATTGCAAAATCCTTGGGTTTGGGATTATTCCTTGGAAAGCACGCTTCTGTGGTAAATTAGACATGCAGCATTTTCAAGGAGGTAAGAGTTATTACTGCAAAATACCATGACGAATGACAGTGCAGAGCCTCTGTTGCTTGCTAGGCTGCAGCCATAAGCATGAACAGTGCTATTTGTTAATAACACAGCCGTTTTCTAGCTTGCATTTTCCTTTACACTTCTGCTGTGGTGTTAACTAGGCTTAGCCTTCTGCCACCTGTTGGTGAGGCGGTTGGTGGTACAGATCTGTGGCAGACCTGACAGATGCTGCTGCAGCAGTAGAGAGCTTTTTTTAACCTGGCAAGTGTTTGCACCGTGACAAATAGGAAGATACTCTCTGTGTAACACCACGTTTGTGATTCCTCATGACAAAGTAAGGATGATAAATTTTTAGAACCTTTTTTGTTTCAGGTAGCACCTTGAACCTTTACGTTATGTTTCCAGCTGGTCACAACTGCCTGCAGTTTCTGTTCCAAAGCCCCTTCTTCCATCCAGTGGAGCCATAGTATTTTAACTCAGAGCACTTGAAATACAGTGCAAAAATATAATCCCGATTTCTGTATTTGAAATAAATCGGGTTACAGAGCATAATTCAACAGGGAATTAGGTCTGTTAGCTCACCTATTTCTAGTTCAAACTCCTCACTTGAAAGCTGGATGACCTAAACAACTGACCTTAACCTTCACATCAGCAGCAGATGACCTTAATTCAAAAGTTTTTAGAAGTTTAAAAAGAGGATTGAGATTTTTAAGGGACTGGTCTTTTCTTAGTGTCTTCATTGTTGTCACTGTTAAATCAGCATAATGTTTAAGCTAAGGCATTAAAAAGGACTTAGTGCTTCTAAGAATTCTTCTTAAGTGCCTGGGTTTTACTAGAGGGCTTTTTTTTACGTTGGGACATATAGAATAAAAAAGTGTCTATACATTAGGACATTAAGGATGGAGGCAGGAATACAGACTGCTTTCTGGATCTTTCTGACTTGTGTGGACCAGAGAAATCAGGAAGATCTTGCAAAAGGGTGGCCAACAGAATTCCCTGCCTAACAGCACTTAAAAAATCAAGGAAAGTTTGAAATGAATGTTCAGCTGCACTTCTTTGGCTTGGAACCAGCTGCTTCTGGAATTTCTCCACCATTAGTTAGCAGCTATCACTCTTCCCAAACATGCTTGGGTATCTGTTTTCCCACAAAAGGCTTAATTGTCTTTAAAAATAAGCAAATCTCCAGGGCAACTGCAGCATTGACAAGAGCAAGCAAATGATGCTTGGGACTGTGGAGGGACAATAGCCTTCTGAGTCAGAAGTTTTAATTAGGTGATTTAAGTAGCTTCAGGGTTTAAGTCATTCCTCCAGCAGATGTCTCATCTTACCTTTTAATGTAAAGGCAGAAATTTTATGAGGAAGTATGTCACAGGTCAGAATGACTGCAAATGTAAGCAAGTAGTTTAAAAGGAGGTAGTTGAATTGGAATGTCATTTTGCTTTTTAAGAAAAAACTCTTTTCTGCTCAGTTGAGCATTACTGCACTGTATTTATCCTACACTCAATGCCTCAATGTTTCAAATAGTCCAGGTGCTGAAAAGGCACTTTGCTGGTACATTTATACCAATGCCAGTGGGCAGACTTTGAAGGCTAGCAGCCCCTGCTAATTGAAGGCTTCTACGTCAACCATTAAAGCTGACAGGAGAATTTCCACTCAATTTGAGAACTGAATAAAGTTCTGGACATTGGGGTTTTGGTAAGGCACAACACACTGGATGACACCTTTTATAAAGCAAAGCCTCCTTACATTATCATTTGTTGTTCAGAGTTTTGACTCTGGAAAGAGGACTTCATAGTACTGAAGAAAAAAGTCATGTCTGCTTTGCATCACTTATATTAATAGCTCTCCTTGTTTTTTCTGTTCCTCAGGGTACCCAGGAACTGGTTAAACAGGTGAAGAATTTGCCCCAAGCCAACTACAACCTCCTCAAATACATATGCAAGTAAGTGAAATTAATTAACACTTGGAAAAGTCACCAAGTTTTGTGAGGCTCAGTCTTATATGCAAATAATATACTCTGAAAGTATGAATATTTAAACATCACTTACATGTAAGTTACTGCTCCTATAAAACATGTGGAGGTGAAGGAGCAGCCTGCCTGAAGGTCTGTCCAAGAGCATCAGCCAAGCAAATTGCTGTCACCGACAGCCTTGGCAGCAGGCATGAATGATACTAATGTATTATTTCAGAAGCACTTAAAAGAACCAGTAAAGAAAGGCATTTTTTACAAGTACTGCACACTTGGAAGATTTATGACACAGGATGGGTAGCAGATGCAGTCAGAATAGCCAGTCTGTCCTCAGCTCAGGTTTAGAAGTGGATTGGGAATGGCTTCCTCTTGGAGCATCAGGGACTCTGCAGCCTTCTCTCTCCTCACCTCTCTGCTGACTCTCCCAGTTTTTGCAAAGTGGGCTGGAACCTGTTTTGGGAGCTGGAAGGGACTGTTACCTTAGATACAATGTAGTGAACTTTATGTTGTATTCTAGTCTCCGTGGTAGTCAGTCCCTTTATGGCCAGTGGGATTTGCACTTCTAGAGCAGACAGTAGACACAAACACCGATATGAAGTCCATGAATTATTCAAGAGATGTCAAACCCTTCCCAAGTGCACACAGATAGCATTTCCTAAGTGTATTTTTGTATGCTTTAGAACATTTATTTTGCTTCACCATGTGCTTCTATAGCCATTTGTTTTAATGTCTGAGCACCTCAGAACATGAATGAAGCAGTGGAATATACGCATGTTTCTAAGTGAAGAACTGGGGAAAGGAAAAGCAAGTAGAATTTGCTTCTGACTTGGTGAAGAGAACTGAGGATTCTTGGGTCTCAGCACACTGCCTGCCACAGGACAAAGCCACAGAAAAAAAGGGGAATGCCTAGAAAAGTCATGCTGCAAGTAGCAGCATTCAAAAGTTTCCCAAGTAGTGCAGAATGACAAGGAAATCTTTTTCCTGCTGCCAAAACCCATCCAATCATCCAAAAAATAACAACAGTTTAGGAAACAATGTACACTTAACTTTTGAGGCCACCTAGTCCTATTTTCTGCTGTTGTAGGTCTGCATGTCATGTAGTCCTTTTTACAACTTGGCTAATTAGATACAAGCTATTTAGGTGTTTGTTACAGCCTTTCTCTTAGTACAACTCCTGCTGGGAGTTTGTTCCAAATTACAGAACATGAACTGTTAGAAACTTTCTGCTGATTTCCAGCTCATACATATAGATAGCCAGTCTGTCTGGACTTTTTCATGTGCTACCTTTGGCTTGCACAGTCTTTTCTTGTGTTGGTGTTTGCCCAGCTGATGCATTCACAAGAAGCATTTGGGTTACCTCTTTACCTGTATTTTGCTAATTCAAGCCACAAAGCTCTTTCCATAGGCTGCTAGTTCTAGGACAAGAAGATGAGTGAAATGTCTTTTTACCTCTTTTATATCTGTAAGTGAAAACTGGCAGAAGTCAATCTGTGTAATTGGAGAATTCCTATAAAAATGTGAAAGTCTGTTCTATCGTACCGATTTGAAGGCTGGATCCCTGGTAGACTGGTACTTTTGGCAGAAACCATCCGGTCCACTCTTGTTCATACACTAGGAGGGACCTGGGGTTATTACTTAGTATCTAAGCTGCGTTAGTCCCTAGAAGCATTTCAGGTATCAGAATTGTATAAAGATAGGACAAAACGGTTCCTGCCTCAGAATGACTACAGTCTGAGAATTGAGTGACTTACTCCTCTCCTTTGATTTTCCTGGGGGGGCTTTTCAAGGTTCCTTGATGAAGTTCAGGCTCACTCCAGCATTAACAAGATGAGTGTCCAGAACCTGGCTACAGTATTTGGACCAAATATATTACGGCCCAAAATGGAAGATCCAGTGACTATGATGGAAGGTAGGTACCACTTTTGTGAGGTAACACACCACCTGTGTTTTGGGGCTGTAAGAGTATTCTGAAAGGCATACATTCATTGGTAGCCGTATCACTTGACTGCACAGTCAGCAACAAGTCAAGCAATCCCTTTCATCAGTGCCTGTGAGGGGATGTACCGGCTGGCCTCTGTTATCCCACTCACCACTGGCCTGGGTGTCTCTCCTCTCCACTACATGGAGACCCCTGTGCCCTGTTGCAGGTTGTTATGTGAAACTCTTTTTGAACCCACTGCTGCAATGAAAGCTCAAATATTCTTCAGAAGTATCATGTTTAATTACCAAACTGCTACCATTTAGTACCGGTGCATTTCGGTGGTTAGACAGCTACCTGTAAAGGACATCCAGGTCACAATGAAGCAGGTACTCTAGTTTTTGCTGTGTCACAGTGGCTATAACTACATGTCTTAGAAGTGCTGTCTTCTAAGCAGGCTGCATATGGGTCAGAACTTCACAGAACTAAAAGAGTAAGTTGAAAATCACTGTTACTTTTGGATGTAAAAATCTGAAGCTTGAAAATTTTTACCTCCGTGTGGGTCAGGGAATGCCCAGGAGATGATCTCTGGCTGGCTGACACTAGGGTTGGGATACAGCCCCTCTCCCAGTTGTGGCACTGGAGCACTACTCTGGTGCAAGTTTTAGCAGGGTCTTTGCATTCAATTTTGTGTGATCCTGGCAAGCCTGCAAAAAGAATTGGTGGATCCATCCAGCATTAGGTATAGATGGAGATACTGTGCCCAGGATGTCTGAACCTGTCACTGCTCCCTGACTGTAGAGGACAGCTGATGTGGTGTTCTGTGTGATGAAAATCCTTCACAGAACAAGAGCGTTATCACGCCTTAGGAGCAGCAGTGCCTTTAGCTCTGCACAGGTGACCTCTGAAAGGCACTGCAGATGTGTGCCCCACAGGTGGCAGCTCAATGTAAGGTAACAGGCCAACTTCAGAGTATGGCCTGACGTACTATAGTTGTTCAAGGTCTTGAAGCCTGCCGCAGGGTATGGGCATTATTATTAAGGGTAGCTTTGAGACCTTACCCTCAAAGCAGGGAAGGCACAAAATTGTGGGGAGGAGAAAAAGGGAGTGCAGGAGCAGATGCTGGGTTATTCAGGATTGCAAAGGTGGGCATAGCGGAAACCTCCATCTGTTGAGTGATGCTGTGACTTCCCCTAGTGGCCAGCTGGCCGGCGTGGGTAAGGCTCTTACAACCTTGGCCAACCACGTGCTTTTTGGTCAGTTGGTACAGATGACTCGGGCATTTCATCAGACAGTTCAGCTGATGGCAGCGGTGCTTGTACTGTGTGTAGGTGGCACAGGTGCCACATGCTGTGGTCTCATGGTCTCTCCTAACCATCATATAAAAATACTACGGTGACCTGACCTGGAATTCTGTATTACCACAGACCTGAACTGTAGAAAAATGGGGAACCCAGTGACAGGGTTTTTAGACTTAATCATTATACTCATAAGCAACAGCAATTGCAGTGTTTTTTTTTTATTGTTAGTTGAGGACAGAAGATTGATTAAGTAGACATAATGGAGAAGTAGAAAGACTCAGTACATTTTTTTTAGCTTCAGGGTAAGATAGGCCTGCTAAATCAACTGATACAGAAAAATACTGCTGCCAGTTCTTAACAAAACCCACTTTAATTACATCTCTTTTCAAATTTAACCCATGCATTTCAAATAGAAACATCTGAAGTTTGACAGCTAAATTATTACGAATGGCCTTATCTCCAGAGAGGTTTATTTCTGTCCCTGCTTCCGCAAACATAAGACAGAAGTTATAGGTAAGCTCAGTACCTCTCACTGTCAGGCCAAAATCTCATTATTAAATTCAGGGTCCTATTTTGAATATCTTCAAAATAGGAGCCTGAATTATTGAATAATAAGACCAAGATGTGTATCTTGGTCTTATTATCTCAGATAATACTTAAAAGATAGAATTACATATTCACTCTTTTTAAAATTTTCCTCTTTTGCAGAAAGTGCTCTGTATTAGGTTTGGTAAGTGGTGTTCTCGATTAGTTCATAATGGTCTACCCCACAACTGGAAAACAATGGCAACTCATTTCTGTGGATTTAAATAATTTTAAGTAGTTTCTGTACTTGCTGCACACTTTGTGCAGGTGCATGTATGATACAGATGTCATACTTTCTGCAAGTTTCTCTATACACTTATAGCAGAAGGCCTGAGCTGAAATTTCTGGTTTTTCAGTAAACAGTAGCTCTGGGCCTGTTAAGACTATGAAACTGGGTGCAACATAGTTGGTGAAACCTGCTGGTTTTGGAAGCTGGACAGAGAGGTGCTCCATCCCAGAAAATAGCTTAGTGTGTTCAGGTACGGCATGCGTCTCAGCACAGGACTATGCTGTCCTGCAGGGATGCAAACACTGAGACTGATGCTGGCTCTAAACCCCATGGCTTGGTGTGGTACAGTCATGCCCTTCTTTTCAGGTGTCCTCCTCCTCTGTCGTCCTTAAAGGTGTCCTTAAGCAAGCCAATTTGTTAATCATTGCTAGTGATCATGAGCTGGACTGACAACTGCATCCTTCAGTCTCGCATGTGCAGCAAAGGGAACAATTCCTGTCTCTGGCAGTCCTGTACAGAAAGGCCCAGAGCAGTTGTTTATGCAGCACATGGTGGTCACGGAGGCCCCCTCACAAGGAGCTCATGTGGCACCTCACAGGCCAGGGGGTGAGTGGCTGAGGTCTTCCACATCTCATCAGCTGCTTGCCTTTGTTTTCTCCCCACAGGTACCTCACTAGTTCAGCACCTGATGACCGTGTTGATAAGCGAACAGGGGCGAATCTTTGCTGTTCCTCAGGCAGATGTGCCTGGGAGCCAGCTAGAAATCAGGCCTGTGCGCCAGCGCAGCACTGTGGAGTGGATCTCCGAGGAGGATGGGGAGGACGGCAGGTCGGAGAACAGCATTCCCAGCCCCGCCCATTTGCCTTCCAGCAACGCTGTGTCACTAGAAGCCACTCCTGGACCTGTGGTGAAAAACGCTCCCTCAGAGCACAGTGGCAAATTGACTCAGCCTGCCACCGGCCCCAACAAGAGAGGGCAGACGCTGCCTCCGTGGAAATACTCCTTCCGCCAGCAGGGAGCACGGTCTGTGAGTCCAAAGCTGGGCAGCTCATCCTTAGATATCCCCAACCTCTCCTCCAGCGGGAACTGGTTGATGAATGGATTGTACTCTCTCCGGGGCCATCGCCGGACAGCCTCTGGGGAACGAGTTAAAGACTCGTGTTCTTCCCAGAGACTCTCTACTTACGACAACGTCCCTTCGTCCAGCCTCTCCCTTAGCACACACAGTATGGCCAGCACCACATGGTCCACATCATCATGTGAAATCTCTGTGCTGGACTCGGTCAGCAGCTGCCCAGCCTGCCGGGCCAGTGACTCTTCTGCTTTAAGCTCTCTCAAAACCGAGTGGATGACTCAGGGCTCACTGTCTCAGGGTGAGGTCAAGACTGCAGACCTGGAGAACAGCACTGACAGGTTTGAAGCCTGCAGCAGCAGCAGTGAACAGAGCATCCTGGCTGCAGCTTCCAGAGACTCTGTCAAATGCTCTAGGGCCCTACAGAGCTTGGTGGTGGAGCTAAAGACAGAACTGAGCAAACAGAGGACTGAGTATGAAACTAGTATCAAAAGGTAATGTCACCTGCAGGGGGGACAAGGAAGTTGCCTGAGCATTACCCCTGTTTGAATGTGGGTGTGGGCTACTCAGCGTATCAGGTTCTCGGACCTGGGGTTTGGGAGACAGCAGGTTTGGTTCTGCTCTTTTCTCACTGCTCTCTGAATCTAACTTTACCCTCTCTGACCTAAGAGAGGATAAAAAAACCCGGAATTTCTGTCACACTGGGAATTCCAGTATTTCACTTTTGGTGTTTTCACTGGAAATCAGAACTGTACAGGCAATACCCTGGTCTGATTTTAGTGCCCTCAAAGCAAACACCTTAACATCTTGGAGGGAGGGATTGTGACCCAGGGTGGTCAAGCCCTACCAAGGAACTCTGATGGTCTGTGCGGGTGTGGAGTTTTGTACCAAATCAGTCTGAAACCAAGGGCTTCTTGTTCTTCAGGAAACTGATTTTGAGGTGATTTGGGGGGATGTGTGTATGTGTGGTGGTGTTGGGACAGCATCTCACTATACCTTTTTCAGCAGCCCTTTTGTGTTGAACTTGTCTAGAAATCTTGCTTTTGATTTTTGATGGACCTGTAGTGGCCCCTTGCTTATATGGCCAGCTGCTGGCACACAGCAGCAGTGAGGTGCTGCTTGTACAGCAGATACATGAACTGTGCAGTTCTTTGCTCACTCTGATGTTTAATGCACAACTGCAACTGCCGGTGCCGTGCTTTAGATCTGTGCTTAGAAAAATTCTTCCCAGTTTTCAGAAGGGATGCGGGTGAGGGCAGGGGCTGTATCAAGTATTAATAACTAGAAAGTTGTATTTATTAATTTGTGTGTTACTGTACCAGGTTTTATGAGTGTAAGCGCTCAATAGAATGACTTTCAGGCAAGTACTCAGGGAAATATGCACATGAAATATTGTTGCTTAAATGAATTAAATATGTTTTAATATACAGCCATATGCAAAACTGCACACCATACAGTAATACAGAACAATCTGGCCTGGGCTCTGCAGCACTGTACTTTGCCCTGAAGAAGGGCTGTAGTCTCATTTCCTACCAACAGTTGAGTTCTCAGCTTTGTGTGTTAAGGCGTTAATACTCCTTCCCTTGTTAAAACTTCGGTAGTGTTTACATGCCTCAATTTCCAGTCTCCCAAAGATGGTCCTGGAAGCACATATGAGTGTTCATAGGGATTGTATAGCACAGCTTTAGGCTATGTTTGTTGCCTCTTTTTTCTTGTTAGAAGTAATTTCTGAAACATGTATCTGAACTGTGATCTCTTCCAGTGGGCCAGCTGTTAAGGTAGGAATTTCACTTGCTACCTTCCTGCTTTATTTTACGATTTCCTACGGTGGTGTCTTGCCAGCCTCTGCAGCTTTTCTGGCTCTTGCATTGTAACACCTTGGTATGTGATGCTGGAAGGAGAATCAGGCCACGCTGCAGTTTCAGTTCTCCCACCTAACACCACAGAGTGGGAGAAAAGCTTACCCTCGCCTTGTTGTCTTCCAGGTAGAACAGCTGATAATACCACCAGTTGCTAGCATGGTGTGATTGAAAATAATGTGAATAAGGATGATAGCTCATGGCTTATTGGTTTTTTTTAAAATGCCCTACTGATGCAGAATGGGAGGGAAATGAGGCTATGTACCTTGCATTTAATTCTGTGGAGCTGCCCTGGCAAGCCTTGTTGCGGGGATACAGAGCAATAAACAGGAAGGAGAGCAGGCTGCAAAACTTGGAAATGTGTATGTGCACATTTTACCTGTTGCCCGGGGCAAAAGATGACTTTCCGTCTCTTACCAGTAAAACTGTTCCAATGGGGCCTTAGCTGTTGACACCAGGGGCATCCAGGAAGACTGTTCTTTGTTCCAGCTGTTGAGCAGTTCCAGCTGCTTCAGCTCTTAACACCTGCTGCTCCCCCTCAGCGGGACGGGGCAGAGTGCACTGTGGCTGGAGGGGAGGACTATAACTTGGCCAGGTCTCACAGGGCAAAGTAGCTAAAAGGAAAATGCCTAATGAACTAATAGTTTCATAAAACCAGGCAAGATGCAATCACTGCCTTTTTGTATTAAAGAGGATGACTCCAGCTGCTCAGGATTACAGCCTGAAGGATCTTGCTGTCAAGTCTAAGAATTTCAAGCCAAGTTTTTCAACTCTCAAAAATTTTGCAATGTTTTTACTATATCTGCAGCAATTTACATGTGCAAAAATATGTTCCTTTTGAAACTGCATGAAAGCCCGCTCCGGTGGAAAGACAGGAGCTAACTAGCAAAGAAGGAAGGCTGCTTAGCAGGGAAACTTTGGGATGCCTCACTAGCTTTATTTTATTGAAGATAATTTAGTCCCCAAAAGTAATAATTAGTTCCTTTACAATTGTGTGTGTGCTTGTGTGGCTTGCAGAACGTTGTGTGTGTAACAGGGCATGATTTAATGAAGGAAAATAAGCTTTTTGTTGGCACTTATATAAGTGGAGGGAAAGCAGAGTCAGTACCTGCCTGGGGCAGAGGTAAGGAACACTTGCTGATGGAGAAGCTGTTATTTATCATCATCAACAGCCCATTTTCTCTCTCTTAGTCAGAGGGAGGCAAGTTTTATGGCCTTCCTGTAACCAGCCTGTTCCAGAGCATTTTCTCCCTCGAGGTTAGTATAATTATCAGGCATTCTCTGTTGAGTTTCAGTAATCCATGTTTACCACCTTGGAATCTCAAGAAACTGGAAGTATCTTGGAGACAACTATTATGTTGTGTATGTAGAAACACAGTAAGTTAAGTACTGTGACCCTACATAACTTAAGAACATGGACAGCTAGTCTAGGCTTCTGTAGCTGACCCCTAAACTTTGTGGTGGAAAAATTTAATTGGTAGCTCTGCGCTGTAGGATGTAACAGAGATGTTATAAAGGGGGTGCATAAGGAAGCATCCTAGCTTCAGGAGAGTCTTCTTCTATTACAGAAGACAGCTGCTACCTGGGCGATGAATGTCTGTCTTCATCAGGATGGGCAGTTTTTTGCAGACATAGTATACATTTCTGTTCGCTTATCTGTGCAGCAGGTGGTCTGCCAGACTTGACCAGCATGCCTGTATGTGACTTTCCCAACAGCTTAGAAAGTTGTCACAACGTTCACATTGCCACCCTTAGCTGTGTGTGAAGGAAGTTTAAGGGGATGCACTGCATTGCCTGCATAATTGCCTCTTGGTGGTCACAAAATGGAATGTAGACACTTCTGGTACTGTCACAAAGATCCTTTGTTGTTGTTGTTGTTGAGTCTGTAGCATGCCCTTCTTGACTGTCGTTTACTTTGTCTAAAACCAACCTATTCACAGTCTCAGTGGGAAGCCAGGCACCCTAGCTTCACCGTTGGGTATTATACCGATCAATGAACTGAAGAGGTGGGGTGGTATCTTTTTGTTTTTCGTTTGGGTTTTTTGTTTTTCTCCCCCCCCCCCCCCCCCTCCTCTTTTTTCCCCCCCCCCAAGTTATAGGGTAGACATTTTTCCTAGGAAAAGCCTAAGTTTTACAATCATATTCCAGTGACCAGAAATTCCTGTCTGGATTATACTGTCTCCTGTGTATTAACACCACTACTCCTGTCTTACAATCAGGAAATGTGATGGGGAGGACAGCAAGTGATGTGCCTTTGGCACTTGTTTCAAACCAAAAAAATATGAACTTTGTTCTCTGACGTCCTTAGTGAAAAGTTCTAAGGCTTGCATTAGAGCTTTGTGCCAACTTACATTTAAGATTTGTTCTTCAGATTCTTCCTCATATGAAATATTGTTTTTTGTAAAATCTTGTACAGTGTGAAAAAATTTTATTCCCCCATCAGTCAGTGGGGGACCTTTACAGAAAATACTGTAAAATGGATGGTAAGGAAGGACTGAGACCTCATGCCTACACCTAAGCTCCAAGGACGTTTTTCTCTGTATTGGATCTCCACACAGGAAACACAGTATCAGGATGAAAACAGAGGTTAGAAGATTATTTTGGAATTACATATTTGAACTCAGCCTTACTGAGAATACATCTACTCAGATATTCAGTCTGTTGCCCCAAAGTAAGCACTGTTTAACACTTGAGCATATTCTCTCAAGATACAAACAGAGGAGGCTTCAGCTTCCAAGGAGGCTCTGTCCTTAAACTCAACATTAATGACACTGCCATTAGTGCCCTCCTCTAAAACTTTCTCTTAGAATGGAGATATTTTAGCTCTAAGTGGAACAGCTTGTATCTATGATAGCTATCAGCAGTACTTATCCAGCCACTTAAAAAAACCTCTTTTTTTCCCCCTCCTTCTCTTCTTTGGTTTTAAGAATTGAAGAAACAAGTGCAGACCTGAGGAAACAAGTGGTTAGGTTAGAAGAAGAACTGGACCAAGAACGAAAGAAATACACAATGCTGGAGATAAAGCTGAGGAATTCTGAACGTGCTCGTGAAGATGCTGAGAAGAGAAATCACCTCCTGCAGAAGGAAATGGAAGAATTTTTTTCAACGTTAGGATGTTTAACTGTTGGGAGTCAGACTGCTAAAGTCCCCAAGTAAAACAAGCTAATGGTACAGTATGGAAAATTCTAATTCTGACAAAACCAGTGAAAATGCACATTTTGTTCTTGTATACTCATGTATCATGAGTAATTCTACAGTGACACTTGCTCTGTTGTCTTTACATGTGCTGTAGTATTTGGGCCAGCTGGGAAAGACTGCTAAACATAATGCTTCAAAGTTTAGATGTCAGATTACCAAGAAACAATGGGCACCCTTTTTATCCACAAATCAAAAGATACCATTATCCATAGCTGTACCGCTGCCACCTTTGGACTTACTGCACCATCTTTCACCGGCACAAGGACAGTGGAAGTCCTGCAAGGTAGGTGGGACGGCCAGAACCCATGAACAGGCTGAGCCTGGAGCTGAGGGCCTCCACACTTGTGCTTGGGAAGGCGGCGGTTCCAGTGTGTCACCACATTCAGTGTGGTTTGCCATATGGATTTAATAAGGTGTTTTTTCTCCCCACTTCCTACATAATTTTACCCAAATTTCTTATTCTGTAAAGTTGCATTATTTTATGAAGATAATGTGAAAATGAAGTCTACAAATGAGCTGAAGGTACCAAAATCTTGAAAATTCACTAGAATTGTCCCTGACCCACCAAATAGTTCCTGTGTTTCAGAAAGATGCAACTTATTAAACTGTATAATCAGATTGGCCACATAAACTCCATAGAACTGTAAATATACACATTTTGCTCTAGATATTGGGGGTGGGGTTGAGCCAAAATCAGAGCAGTACTACCTGCAAGAAAAAGTCTTGTGAGTTGACATGTACTAATCCGACATCAAGGTAGGAGAAGAAAGATTCTTATCATCAGAATGCATCCACCTGCTGAGTGTTTTTTATCTATGAAACTTCTATGGTAAGAGAAATCAGTGCAGCTGGTGGGGTGGAATGCTAGGGAATCTATCTTTAACCTTTCCCAGACAGTTTACACTTAGCTGCCTTGTACCACTTCTCATGATGCCAATTGATTATTTTTTTTGTTAGTTCACAGGGAGGTGAGGGGGCAGCCCAAGTACTGCAAACAAGCCACCAGCCTAAGTTCATTACTTCTACTAAAGAAAAATCATTAGAATGAAGTTGCAATTTCTGGTAACTAGCTGCCAGGGCTGAATTACCCCCTTAAGGGACTGCTCTGAGAAGTTCTGTGTAACATTCATGGAGCCTGCACACAGAAAGTTGTTTCACCAGATTCAGCCCGGCACTCATGTACGGCCCACTCTTTCTTGGCACCTATCTTTGACAGCTGAGGCAGCCTGGGCGTCTCAGAGGAGAAAGATTTTTAACGGAAAAGTGCCATGACAACATGAACTGGCTAAAGGGAAAGTATAGAGCGTAGTGAAGGTGCCTGCTTCAAGTATTTTCAAAAAATTACCTGAATCTGTCTTTTCTTACTAGAGAAGAACTCGCTGTTTGGAAATAACCTTAGAATGGGTTTTTCAATATACCAGCAGATAGTACACCTTTCGGTATTGACCTTCTCCTCATCACCTCACAGACGTCCAGGTATTTCATTATTTAACCATCTAGAAGTTCACTTGTTTTTACCTCACTGTAACGCTTCTCCTTCCTATAGAAATGTAAACCATTTGAAGTGAGCAAAAAGAAACATTTTAACTTAATCTTTGCTGGTTAAGACATGTCAAGCAAGGTGGTAAAGTAGTTCATGTGGATAGGTTAATTCAGTTTTTTCAAAACATCTTCCCTTCTATCCAGCTGCACTGGATCCCTTACTATTCCTGGTGTGAGGCAGTGTGGCAGGCACGCAGTGTTCAGCAGGAGCTGCCTGCCACCTGCAGGCACTAGCATCACCCTCACCCCTTTTTTCCACCACCTCCACCTTGTATTATTACCGATAGTCACAACTGATCCTGCAAGGAATATGATAGCCTGTTTAAAACAGCAGCATTAAAATGCATAATGGGAGAAGCAACTGTTGTAACAATGATTTGGAGCTGCAAATGCATAGTGTGTTAGGTGGTATCGAACACCCTGCCAGTCATCACAAAATAAACCTGAATATTAGAGGGGCCTGAACTGGACTGTAAGTAATTCTCTGCAATTAGAACATCAGGACTGGTAAAAAGAAAGTTTCTACTAAGGCATTCAATCCAAGTAGTAGTAGCAACCAGGTTATTTTAATGCCCTCTTTTATTCCTTCCCCCAACATGGGTACCTTTCCTTCACTGTATCCTTCCCAACAGCCCTCACCTCTCAGATGCTTTACAACGCATTCTCTCCTGTACGGATCAAGTGCAGACCACTCCCTTCAGTTCTAGCACACCTACAAGCTGAAGAACTGAGCCATGCTGACTGGGAGCCTTAAAAACATAGATGCAAGACAAGCACTAAACAGGACAACTGGCTAACTCTCAATGAAATCAAATGCAGCTGGAATTCTACAGTAAGTATTTAAACTTAGGTTACTGCTACATATAGCAGAACTACGGAACAAACCCACCTACCCCAAGTCTTCAGCTGCTGGACAGGATCATCTGTCAGCTATGTAGCACTACATAATCTTAATCTGCCATCCAGGATAAAATTATTTCTTCCTTTTTCAGTATCACAAATTAGTGATCCTTCATTCAATCCAACTAATAGAATTCAAACCAACTAATAGAATTAACCATTTCCTGGTTGACTGTTGTGCTCCAGCAACACTATTCCTCTCGTTCATGAGGAATACATTTCAGGTCCTTTTGAACATGATCCACTGCAGTAAACAAAGCCTGCAAGAAGCTGCAAACTACCCAGTTCATGCTAAAATGCACCACGGTAGGATATTAATTCTAAAGCTTAGCAATGAGAGAATAATGTTCATTTTCCATCATGTACAATTACACAATAAATTGTAACACGCTTGTGCTGTCCTACACCACCTCAGGGAACACTATGCCCTTATCTGAGGAAGACAAGACACGTTCCTAACTTCAACTCCTGTTTCTGTACTCTGTTTCCCACTGCTTCCTTTGCCAACTTCACAGATCTCAGGGAACACTCCTTATTTTGCAGACTTTTTATTCATTACAGCCCCCGGTTTATAGTGCCAGTTTTCTTAGCAAGCATTTACAAGATACAGGTTCGTTAGTATTAAGACATGACAAAGGCTCCTGGAAGCAGGTAGATACATTTTTACCATAGCCTTACCTGTGCAATCCTCCCAGCCTGGACCATTCCCTTCCAGTATTATGCAGGCAAAAAAGTGTAACAAAAAAAATTCGGTGAATGAAACCCAACACAAGCATATGCTTCAAAATAATATCTGAAGCCAAACAGCAGCATTACAGCATAACAAAAAACTGCTGTAAGTCTCCATGGCATTTCTAACATGAAAAGGAAAATTAGTAATGATTGATAGCTTATTGAATTATCCTCATTTGCTAGCAGTTTCCATGCAAGCCAGCAGCACTATGGAATACTTCAGTTCTGGGCCTAAGTTGCCCACAGACAAAGCCCTGGTAGAGCTAAGACGGCCTCAGGGCTTGCTCTAGTATCAATACATTACTTGGAATCAGCTGCACTTCATGCTAACATATGCAAATAAAAAAAGAGCATTTCTGAGCCTCACCTCATTCCTAGAAGAGCACCCCACAAAGAGCTGGTCCAGAGAAACAAAGCAGGCTGCACGGTACTGGCCACAGTCACGCTACCTTTCCCTTAAAACCGTACACAAATACAACGTAGCAGCACGCAGACAAACACAACTCAAGGGCATCCTGAGTGTTTGTTTAAAGAAATGCTGAGACCCTGCTGGAAATGAAGGCAGTGAAATGCATTACATTAAGATTCAGCCCCAGGGCAGAGGCGCCAGTGCAGCAAGTGCTCCCGGCACGGCACCTAAGTTACCAATCCAGGAAGAGCTCTCCGGCAGTCCAGTCCTTTAGGCCCCTCAGACTCAGTTTTGAGGAAGATTTTCCTGAGGGCACAGGGACTGGCCCCTCCTTTCATACACTAGTCGGCCCACAGCTTACCTCCTGCAACACAGGGTCGCAGCAGCTGTATTTCCAGGAAAAGCAGCGGCCAGAGTTGGCAGCAAGGAAGCAAGAATAAATTCCCAGCGGTCGGAAACACACTTGGTATTAAGAGCCTGTGGCAGATCCAAAGCCCATGGAAAGGAGAAATGGAAGAAACGTCACTTGGCCCACACATGAGCTCACACACAAGACAGGACTTTTAAGTACCATTAAAAAACCTGAATTCGCAGGACAGGACTGATACTAATAAGACTCCAACTGCAGCCTTATTATGAAATCCATGAAATCCATTCCAACCTAGCTATGAAGAAACACTAAATGCATAGTGGTCAAACTTTTTTTTTTCTTTTTTATTTAAAATATCATTATAACCAATTGACATACTATATAACAATGTATACATTCCAGTGGTGCACATGTAATGACCTATGGCATGAATGAGTAAAAAAACCACAATGTTCTCAGTAATGCCCCACCAACAGCTTATTTGGAGGGAATAAAGGAAAAGCAGGAAAAGGTATCAAATGTGAGGAAGAGAAAAAAATAAATTACAACTTTCCCCAGTATTTTTAATGGTGTATCTTCCTCTTCATATTTCTTGGGACAAAATAAAATTAAGAATATACTTCAAAGGGGGCAGAAGGAATGATAGCATTAACTAGGGGTTTTTTTTCTCAACTTTAGTAATAAAAGCTAAAGAACTCTCAAAAATAGACTAGATATTGGGCCTACAAAAGTAATTCATCTGTATGCAAAGCTTACCAAGAATTATTCCTTTTGTAAAATGTAAAGGATGAGCTGACATTACTAGTAAGCTATTTTTACCTACAAAACCAGACTACAATAATAAAACCACCAATTTACAGCTAACACAATATTCTAGATGTACATTATTGTACACAAGCTATATATTACACATGAACATCTTACGTGAAATATATAAGAAACATACTTACTGATACTGTCCCAACATTGGCCAATAGGTCTATTTTCTAAAGGAAGTGTATTTTTCTATTCACATTCAGTGTAGTTCCAATAGCAAGGGTTAGCTTTGCTTGCTTAAGAAACGTAGAAAGTTCATGTGAGGTAGTTCAAGAAAACCTAGCTTAAATTTTTAACTGCAAAAGTAGAAACACCATGTGATCTGATTCATAACACATTTCTGTAATGCAGAGATCTCTGAAGAAGAGAAGCAAGTGAAAGAGGTCACTTAAAACACCACATTTATCCAGTGCCCTTAACTAAGAATAAATTAAATGAATTGAAAATTTGGGTAGGCAGTAGTGTCTCATCACATTTCTTCATTAAAACCCTCATTCCAACCCTACTGAAAAATGCAGACAGCTCTCCTTCAACTCCAGTTCTCAAACTAAATATGTAAGAACGACAACACTGATAGCCAAATAAAACGGCACGGACAAGCTGCTGTCCACAGCAAATAAAAACACACCTAGAAAGAGTAATTCACTCCCTTTAGCAGCTTGAAACAGTAAGACCAACTGTAAGCTGAACCTACTTCTCCCCTTTGCCCAATAATCTTAATAGAGAAACATGCTTTGGACGATTGGTTGGGCCGAAACTATCCTCCTGTACTAGCTTTTCAATCACTTTTCTTCCCACAGTGTTGAGATGCCATATACATTAACGTAGGGCATTACACTAATTTAATTTGTGCTCTAATGAAATAGCCTGTGTTCAGAGAAGCAATTTTCCATAAAACAAACCCACATCGGTAACCCCCCACTTGGACACTGAGGCAGCAGAGGGTGCTGTGGCCACAGCTGCCCCCACCCTGCTCTCCCCTGAATTCACACCTGTGTGGGCGCCGGGAGCTTACCCAACAATTTCTGCTGACACCGTCTTTGTATCTAGCTGGAACTCGCATCCAGAAAGCTACTACTGCACACAGCACAGTAAGGTTCCTCCAAACTAAAAACTCAAGCCGAACAGCATCTTAGGGAGACATGCCACGTCTGTCCAGCTCTGAATGCAACAGAGGTGACCTGCTCAGCCAGGCTGGCCTAGGGTTGTTCAGCTGATGGGTTCTGCTCTGGCAGCGCAGCCTCTCACACACCCCGACACACAAACCCTCCGCTCCCACCCCACGTCCTGCATCAACAAGAGACTTCACAGAGCAGAGGTGCAGCACATCGTAACAGTACTTACCAATGCCCCCGCCCCCCCACTGTATTTCTTATTCTTGAAGAATCTACTTCTACAAAAGGAGACAAGCTATTTCATCCTTGACGCCTGCCACAGCTCTGACCAGAAAAGGTAGAAATTAATCTCGTTATTACTGCCCAACTTTTAACATCACCTGATGTAAGAAATCAGACAGCTCACTGTAATTCAATCCCTACCATCTCCCAGTGGACTGGAGTGGCCCTAGAGGAAAGCTGCATACACTTTAGTGAAGTTGTCATGAGAAGATTTTGGGATCATAAGACTAAAATAAAGCTTAGTAGTACTTTAAGAATAAAATTGTGCAGTGTATTAGACAGTATGTGATCTAATGACATAACAACAGACAAAGACAGCCAAACTCCAGCTACCCATTTGTTTGTTATCTGTGGCAGTGTACAACTATCTCTGACATAATTTCATATTTCAATAAAAAGGGAAGTTAATACGAACATGTCGTTGTGATAATTTGGATTCTGAATCTCATTTTCTTGTCTTTGAAATTCGCCATCACTTTAATTTGCCTAAAATGCAAGCAACTGAAAAAAAAACAACTGAAAAGGAGGAAAAAAAAGCAACACTGCTACAAAGATGGTGCCAAAAAAGTGAACTCTAGGTTCACACAGGCAAAGCTCTGACCATACTGAAATAATCCCTTTAAACACAGCTCACTCACACTGCAACGGGTGTTCGCACCCCACCAGTCCATAACCCTACCTTAATAGAAGAAAGTTCAATTTTCTCCTTAGAGCTTATGAACTCAAGTTACTACTGATAGCACATTGTGGTAAAAGCCTAGTAACTGTTTCACTCAATATTAATTTCAAAATTTCAAAAGCCATTTTTCTTCAGGACACTGGAAAGTGACAGCAAGAAATATTTTAAATTTTCAAAATATTTCAATCATCACTGCAATCCAGACAGGTCAAAAGTAAGTTTAAACATGACTTATATTTACCAAATTCTGTTCTTAACAACACTTAGAAGCATCAGAAGTTGATTTTGTCAGTCTTAACTTCATTACACTGGGCTGATCAGAATATCACTTGACTCCATATAACAATGGAGTACTGTTGTATGACCAAAAATTTTATCTTAATTCACAGCTTAAACTTTGATAAAAAAATTAAAAAATAGACTGTTCTGTTGGTCTCTGTTCAACTTGAGCAGATTTTCTGTGTTCCAGTGCTAGATGAATCCAAACGTGTCCTGCCTATTCTGAGGTAATATACGATTTGGCAGGATCCTGTAAAAATAATTGCCTTAACAAACATGGTTTAGAAAGGCAATATTGAAATATGAGATACAAGCGAGGAAAGCAACTTTACATGCACACAGCACTTACCAGCAGTCTAGCCAGGCCAGGAAAATAACTGTGCAGTTTATCAGTTTAGCCATCTTTGAGACATTACCATTCCTTGTAACCCTGTATGTTTTTTAAAAAGACATGTTAGATATTGAAAGCATTACTATCGCTTCTGTTTTCCCGAAACTTCCTGCAAAGACAAATTTTCCTCTTTCAATTAGAACTTCAAAAGTACACCTATTTAACCCAACAAGCAGAAGGAACCACACTGACGAGCATCAGTCATTCCTGGATGACCTCTGTAGCCAGTTGTATTATTTGCTTATGCTCTGTGCCTGGCAAGACTTCTGTATTTTCTTACGCTCGTTTTTGTGAGCATTACTAATTTAAATTCCTCTTCACATTCTAATTCACTACACAAAATACGCATCTACACAAGGCATTCAATTATACAGCCTAGCTTTACTAAAAATCTGCATTTTCCAAAGGAATAAATTCTGAATGATTGTTTAACTCATACATAAACTTAAGTCAGTTATACATAAATCATTCTGTAAATATAAAATGTAAACAGTTAAAATACTTCTGTGAGGAGCAGCACCATTTTACATGACTATTTAGTAACTGTTCTATATATTTCGATATATCTTTTGTTTAAAAAGCGTATTGAAACCTGGAGCTTCAGTGCTGAAAACTACTGAATATTTATGACTTAAAATGAACCATTAAGATTTCTGCTACACTGGTCTCATGGTGAAATGAAAGAGATAAATATTAATTTATACAGCACTACTTCTCCCTCCCTTGGATGGCATATATTGCTCACTTCATGCATTAGCTACAGAAATCCTGAGGTTCTCCTACCACTTAATGGTCAACAGCAATCAGTTACTATTGGTGGAGAAAGAAGAGCTGAAGTTTTGCCCCTATTGCGTTCCTGTCGGTCCCCCTTCTACCCAAAAAGCACTTGCCTTGGTAGACAAAACTAGTAAGAAACAAAATTCCCAAGAATCACATATTACATGAAAGTATATAGCTACAGCATATTCATTTTCCCTCTCGGCAGTCTAGACATCCTGGATACACTTCGTTTTGTGTGTATGAAAACAGGCTACAAGCTAGAAGTAAATTGTTTATTGGCATTGCAATGTATTATTCATGAAGTATCCTCGTGTTTTATGGTGATCACAAGATTTGGCATGCCACAAGTCTGCAGAAAACATTACTTTGTTAGGCTAGGTATTTCTGCAGCTTTCAGTATATGCTTTGCTTTCTTAAGTTTGTAAAACCAGCCGGATGAGGTTACTTTGCAAAGGATTGTATACTGTTTCTCTAAAAATATTAATTGTTGTTCTTGCTGAAGAATTACAGGCAAGTGGCTAAAATGAAAGAGGATTTTGTTCACTGCCAGCACCACAGTAGCAAGCCCAACTACAGCTGGCTGCACTGAATTCTCTCCCACTCCACCCGGACATGGACGTATGACCAAGCATAAAACTTTGAAGGATATCATGAACAAAACATCTGGAATAAATCCTAATTAAAAAATTGAAAACCTATAAAATCTTAAATAATTCATTATATGGTAATGACCACAACATTAATATGTGCTTTGATAAAACAAATCTTACAAATTCTGTAAAAAAAGATCAGCAGCATAATAGTAAAGCAAATATGCAGATTTTAAAACCACAATAAAAATTATCAGGTTTAATATTTTACAATTAAGTACAGCAAAAAAGTGGCTGCTTTTAACACAACTTACAGTTTAAAATTACAGCACTTTATGATTTCTACGATTATTTTTGAAAAAACACTCAAAAATACCACCAAATTTTAAAGGTGCCCTATTAATGACTAAAAGGACCCCCCTCCCACCCCCCAAAAGACCAAGTAGTCATCTGCAGCAACCCAGAGGTCCAGCTGAGGTTTCTAGACTGCTGTCCGTATCAGAGGCCAATGTTGGATCCGTTGACATTGAAGACACATCATTGACAGATGACGATGAAGATGGATGTTGAGAGCCATTGATCACTGCTGCACCTGTGCTATGAGAAACAAAACAGCAAATCAGTTGCAGATACAGTTGCACGGTTCAGTACTTGCATTAGTCTGCCTCTTCCTAACAGTCAAGTTTCCTCTGTTTCAGCGAGTTTGAAAAGACGTGTCTCAATCCACTGTCAAAGTATGTAAAACCCGCAAGTCTTTTACGTGGGCCTTAATGAACGGTATGTCAAGAACCACAGAACTCACATGGCATGACACCTGTCAAATCACACTAAATGCTAATGGGTGACGGTTAAAAATCACAGACACAGCACTGCATAAAGCCAGAGCTAAGTTCCCTACGAAATGTGGACACCCAAAGCTAGAATATATCTACATATTTTGATAAAGAAAGAGGAGGCCTGTTTTACCCCCATCAGATCCTCCCCTTCAGGCTGGAGAATAGTCGGTGTCCAGCCACATCGCGTACGTTCAGTCTCAGATGCACAGTGATTTTTCAGAGTCTGGACTTCGGCAGAATCTGAGCAGAGTCAGCTACGGCCGCCCAACCCCTGCCATCATTTTTCAGCAGTGCAAATGGAGTTTTACCAACGGTCAGTTAATGGGTGCATTTTGCTCCAAAACTCAGCAGCAGTTGCTGAAAGCACGCCATAATCTTCCAGCTTAGAAATCCTGCTTCATTACTTACATATGTGTAAGTAGTGGTTATATCTTACTTTGAAACTGTACCAGCTACATGTTACGCATCCAACCAGATTATGGCAACCCAGTACCACTACATACCAAGACATTTCTTGAGGATTTAAATGAATGAAGCATCAGTTACACAGGGACAATAACAGAGGAATTAATCAGGTCAATAAAAACAGATGTCAACCCCACACATTCCATTCAAATAAGCAATATCTCAAAGGCAATTCAAGAGGTTATTGGTCATTTAAGAGCCATATTTGTGAGTTAGGTTACTCTTGGATGTCTTGAACAGCTTTACTCTCTCCCGACCTACAACTTAATGCAGTTTTTTACCATGCTTTTATTGTAACCAACCTAAAGGGGCTGGTTGTCCACGTATAACCCCATTCTTGGTTCTCTCCTCTAAGTCCATGACTTCCTTGTATATCAACTCTGAAAATGCAGAGAACAGAGGGCAAAAAATGAATTTGCAAACCCAAGACTGGATCGATAATGCATCTCCCATTAAAATGTACATTTAAATTTCATAGGTTTATTACTGACCAGAAGGCTTCTAGGCTAATGGCAGCTAATTACCCAGAAAAGACTTCAGTTGAGAATCTACAGAAGTAACAACAGAAAAGAAGGACTAAACATGTTAGATGCAGCTTGTGTGAACTGACTGTCAGAATACTACTTCTTACCTGTCACTGGCAAACTAATGTAATGTACAGTTTGGAAGAAAAAAAAAGCATTTAAGAATTATAGTTTCAAGGGCTGTGGGAGTCTCAAAAGTAAACTCCACATTGCTTGAAATACCCTCAGCACATCTGCTTCAAAAGGGAAAAACTTTGCTTGGAAGGAGGTTGGTAAAGAAATTTCCACAATTCTCCCTATCTTTGCCTTTATCATTAAATCTCATTTTCTAATAGAAAGAGACGTAAAGTGTGGTAGTACTAGATTTTACAGACTTGTGTCCATTACCAGCCAACACAATGAAACTGTCAAAAATGATTCATGAAACATTTCCCCTGCTTTATTTTCTCTGGAGATAAAAAGGTTATACAGGTCTAATATCCCTTCCTAGACTTTTTCAGTATGGATTATCAGATTGCTTAATGCACTAAATTCTTGCTTAAATGCAACATTTATAGTTTACACAGCAATGTGGAGATCCAATTTTTTTTTCACACTAGAACCTCTGCAATAATACCATGCTTTTTAGAAGCAATTTGAAAATGAAGCACAAGCTTCACAAGTAACAAAGATGTTCCCCTTATATTTTATCATTTTACACTTCACATACGACCAGGAAATATAGACACTAAACCAGTACTGAACACTAAAGATCACACTCTTGAAGGTACAGCTCCTAGGTCATGCTACAATCCTTCCAGACCTCAGCCCCAGCTACTTTATCAGCTGTGGGATCCAGAGAACCACCAGCACCTCCCAGAGCAGCTGTAACCTCACTGTCTCACCCATTACCAACACTCCTTATGGCTTCTTCTTTCAAATCCTCTGCTTGATTTAAGTACAGCTACTGCTAATGTATTCTTCACTTGAAGACTAGTCCTTCTACTTCAGATTTACATTGCTCAAACTTCTGCATCTTTTCCAGCTGTAGCAATTTGCCCAGAAGAGTTACCCCCCAAAACACCTTTGCCTTATGCTTTGCAAAAGTAACTGAAATGAGCAGGTCTTAAGTTCCCTACAAAGGTTCAGCATCTTCACAGGAAAATTTTTAGTGTCCCAACAATCAAGAAGTTGAAAGCACTGATCTATTCCTTTGCCATTCCAAGCAGTTTAAGTAAATATTGAGTTGCCCAGAAGAACTTTAATAACAGTAATCATTTGGTCCCAGCCTGCTCCCAGAAGCCTTATTATACTTCAAATGCCCTTCTTACCTTTCCATTCTTCTATCGTGTGTTCCCTCTCATCTAACTGCTTATCTGGTATCTTTGGCGGAGGCTGAAAAACAAAACTAACTCATGATAAAGCAATCGAAGGCATACAAAACCAGAATGAATGAAAAAATTAATGTAAGCACTCAGAATATGAACCTGATTTAAAAATGCTGTATTTATATGGTTATATATGCTCTCATAACCTGGACCTGGCCTATTTTCTAGATGCTGCTACATGTTTGAAAGTTCTGATTAACAGATTTGCTTACATTACTGTAACAATTAAACCAGAAACTGAACCATCTGGTAAAATAGCTCCTAAGTGCAGCAGTCTCCAGCACAAGGAACTCTTTTCTATCTACTTAGTTAATTACTAAATTAACCCTCTAGCTATTACAGATCAGCAGAATTCTAACTGCAATGTTTATATCAAGCTTCTTTTTCTTAGTGGGCCATTACCAACCACCTTTCTTTTAAAAGAAATGACACTTTTCTCATAAGCTGAAATTGTCCTGAATTTTTTATTTTAAGAAAATTGTTCAATTAATCCCTCTGCTCATTGGTGTTAATAATTGAAAGCTCAAGATCCTGTACTCAGATTCTGCTGAAACACTTATTTTCTAGTGTAAAAGTACTATCAATTGCTACAACTAATGAAAATATTGCTCTCACCCAGGAGTAAATACCTTAGAATCCTATCAAGGGCAATCAAACCACACTGAAACAACTGAAGCTCAATAAATTAGAACCCTATATAAAAGATTTCAGATGCATTACTACACATCCAGGCGATTATAAGCAGTTATACACAAACACACACACAGAGATAACAGTGTGCACCCATTCTTAATACTATTTCTAATAAACATGTATATCGATGCCAATAAAAATTATTACAGGTCAGTTAAATTTCTAGTGAAACACATAGATCATGCAATAATCTTTCAAGCAGTTGTACCAAGCACCACAACAAGCTTGCTTTAGTACAGCACCCTCCTAATCAGAGACCTGGAACAAGAACTTACAGCTTCTGCTTCTGATGGATCATACCAAACATTGATGTATGGGTGCTGCAGGGCTTCATCCACAGAGATTCTTTTAGAAGCATCTATAACCAGCATTTTTGATAATAAATCCCTTGCCTGACTTGCTGCAAAAGTGAAATTTTCTATTTAGACTCGTGCCATATATAGTGCACACAATACAGTATTTCAAAGCTCATAAGAAGAGGAGACCTGGAGCAAACAAATTCCAGTTTAATAGCTATGCAACCCTCGCATCATTTGCAGTTTAGGAAAGTGGTTCGTTTGATGCAAAAAATTTTTTTTGAAGAATTACACAGGTGGGAAAGGGATTGGGCATGTTTCACTACGCATTTTCAGCAAACAGTGCCCCTTAGTGTGACATCCTTATGTGAAATATAACTCAGCTGGCACTACAGCCATGTCTGGAATAGCAGTGGGCAAGCACCCACTGCCCCTCTCCTACAGTTTACGGGGGAAAACTGTCACGTACTGTCAGTCACAGAAAATATGCTGAGTCTGCGACTCCACTGAGCAAGGTGAATTTTAGAACCACTTCACTTATTTCAGTAACTACAGGATATCTATATGTTATGGATATAAAACCTTCTTTTCATCCCTACAGAAACAAGATCTGCTCTGCCCACACAACTTCTATTCTACCCTCCCCCCACTCTTCTCTTAATCATGTTAGCATCTGTCATTGAGAGCAACAGATATATTTACATTTCTTTATAAAAGTATCTCCAGAATAGGAGCTGTTTCAGAGAAGATGAGAAAATGGAGATAAGCCAGCACGTTCATCCACTCCCATGATATAAATATTGTAGTACTTAAATTCTTAGTGAGATGATTTTATAGCAAACAAAACCCAAGATACATTCCTTTCAATATATCACAGTTTCAAAACTTTTAAAATATACAACACACAGAAGACTGACCTTACCTTTAAGCTTATTGTGTTCAGAGTCAGCTGGGAAAAGGACATCTGGAAACAGTTTTTCAAAACTATATCCAGCATATTTAGGTCTGTTCTCCACATAAGTTCGGACTGTAGGCTGTAATTTCTTCATAAACTCAGGGCATGGTGTTCCTAGCTGCTCTATAACTTTGTTCCATTGATCAATGTCTAAGGTTATGCAGCTAAGAAAAACACTGTGTCTAATTTTCAGCTAGAAAGTTACCTTAAAACCACATGAAATAACCAACAGAGAAAAGGCAGAAAATTATAACAAAGTAACAAGTTCATTTTCATTACTTAGGACTACCTTCTTAGAGAAAAATGAAACAAAGCAAGACTATGATAGTGTAGTCAAGGCAACACGTACTTTACTCAAAATCATAATTAGCAAAGGATATACTTCAGACAAACAGAAAATTAAAAGACATAAAATGTATTAAACAAATTTAAATAAAGGCACTGTGTGGGTTCTGGAGAAGACCTCGCTTCCTGATCTGATTCCCAGCAGTCCAGCTACCACCCATCACCACCTCAACCCAGTCCTGCACTCTCCCAAGTCAGCGACCTCTCACTAACGACATGCAACACTGAGCACCGGTGGGCACACCAAGGTCACATCTTGGCCCACACAGGCCAATCACCATTTTGTCAGAGACCTGAATGCAGAAGTGAAGTTTCCAGCATGCAACATCTTCATTGCAATGTTTACACAAGGTAAAGTGGAGATTGACCAGTTTTGGCAGAAGAATTTAATAATGTTACTGAATAAAAATAAAAAAAAAAAAAAAGAGAACCACTTGGCTCAGAAATTTCTAGTTGCAGATGGTTAGATGCTGGGAGAGAGCTCAGATAAGATTTTATATATGCTTATCTCGTTCATATATTCTCCCCAGCTTCTTCTTTTCAGCTACCATCAAAGACCGGATACTGGGCTACCTAAACCTTCAGCTGGATGTAGCAGCCCTCTTCATATGTTCTTAAAAATTAACCCTTTACGTAAGGATCTTGAAGCTTTACAGTGCTTTAGTACAGGGCTTGAAAATAAAGTATTTGCATTGTATGGCACTGAGCCTAAACTGCAAAGCCATGCTAGCAAACCAGATGCGTAAAGCTAAGCATGGTGCAGCCCATGCAATGACAGCGCTATGTGTAAGTAAGGATGCCCTGGATCTCTTCACTGTGCCTCAAAAATCTTCAGCCAATCTGCACCCCTAAATGATTACTAAACAGTTAACCTGCAGCAAAAGCAGGAAAGATTTCTGACAGCATCTATAAAATTGGAGTGTAACTACTAGTGAAATAAGTAAGATGCCAAACTCCAATCGGATCCATCAATATTAGCAATAATCCAGAGGTTTCAGCTCTATTTGCTTAGAGCACACCCTTTGTCTGAAGTATTATTCAGGACAAACCAAACAGATACCACCAAGCCAGTCATGGAACAGAAAGAGAAATGCCAGATATTTCTGAAAGCTGTCTGCAGGTTCATTTCTGCATGCAAAAATATAAAACTCCAGAGTGTAACTAATGATGCTGGTTAGGAATTTTTTGTAAACATTTCCTATAAAATGTAAAAAATAACTGGTAACATGCTTGGGTACTAAAAAAAATTAGTAAGTTATTACACAAAAATGATCTCCAAAGCAAAAATCAATGCATGTGAACTAGTAAAACACCACCTAAACAACAACAAAAAATTAAAAATCTGTCTTAAATGTGACAACATCCAAAAGCAATGGATAGACATATTAAACTGGAAAAAGAAAAAAAAAAAAAAAAAAAAGAGGAAAAAAAAGGAAAAAGGAAACAGAAGCCTGTTTGCCCAAGTGGTATTTTGTTCATCTTGCTTAGCATTAACCTCTAAAGACAGTTATACACATTAATGCTGTGTTGTGGTTTTGCTTTAAATGGTATAACTGTAGACAGTTTTGCAGCTTCCTAGAACCAAAGTAATGAACTTGTAAATGTCACTTTGAAAAGGCAGTTTAAAACCAGTATTTTAAAAATTAGAACCACCTTAATCTGGAACTATATTGCTGCAGTATCTTTTGACCTTTTACAACTACATCCCAGGCCAAAGTAAGGATACGATCTGTACCAGGAAATAAAACACCACCTTTGATCATTTCTCCCATGATGCACCCAACTGACCAAATGTCAACTGAAAACAAAATGCAATGATATTAACATAAAAGATAGTTATTAAAATAAAGTAAATAAAAATATCTAGACACATACACATGAAGTGACTATAAAAAGCATGTGTAATGAAAATGAGTGAAGGTGAATGTATGCTAACTACAGGACCAGCAGAGACTATGTCCTACTGCTAGGTGCAGCCTGAATATAAATGAAGTTCTTAATTTTTTTTTAAAGAGTATCACAAGAAAAATCCATGTCCATTTAATAAAAAAAAAAATTGTACAAGATACATTTTCATGACACAACATTAATAAAAAAGGTTAATCACTTCCTAACTAATTCAACCTGCTGCAGCAGCACAAGGATACAGTCCCTTCCTGGAAAGAGGATTTTGTGGCAAACCATTTCGCCCATAATGCACCCCACAGACCATAAATCCACTATGTTTGTAGCACAAAAAGAAGGAAAAGCAAAGCAAACGGTCATTTAAAATTAAAAGAAGCGTAACATGACTGCATCCTATAAACTGCAGACACAGCACAGGAAGAAGAGCAAGTCTTTTATCAAAGAAATCACTTTGAAACACACCGTATAGAAGGATTAGCTTTTAACTGTCTCAAATACAAGGCAGAAAAACATCCTTTTGTTTAACATAGTGCTAGAGCGAAAGCTAGAGCAGAGGGGGGCAGGGGGGGGGGAGAGAGACACACACACACACACCAAGCAGACCAAAGCCCATCTCCAAGCTCTGAGGCTTGCAAAGCCACCTTTGCCGATGGACTAGATCGGAGCAACAAAGATAACTTTATTTCTTGGAAGTAATTTCACTGTAATTTTAAAAGCAGCAAAGCAAATTGACCTTTAAAAATATCGTGTATGTAAACAACTTGTACTTTTAGGAGGAGAATTAATTGGTTATTACATAGGAATTAAGATCTCCGATCAAGTATTTCCTAAAAGTCAGATTACCATGCATCTCTCTCTCCCTTTAAATAAAAAACAAACACAATCAGTAAAAGATCACTTAGAATTTTAGAGGATCAGTTAATGACAATATTAGTATGCTCCTAAAAATTTTTTCATTTAAAATTATTTGTTTAAAAATATTTCTCCAGTTATGCTGAGATAACATCTTATATAAAAGAAAAACTCAAAAGCAAATTTTTTGTATGAAATACACATTTCCTACATTACCTTAAAATAAATCACTCAGAAGACATACTCAAAGATGCACAAGCTTACTTTTTACAGGTATGCCCATTTCTTTTACAGGTGCTTTCAGAGAGACTTAACTCTGAACGCAGAAGTTTTCTTGAAGTCTTATTAATGAAATTGTATTATTATGAATTCTTTTATGTCAAACATGACACTGGAATTTCAATTGAACAGATAAGTAGGGGATTTAAATGAGAACAATTGTATACTAAAAATTACATGTAAAAGTTCTGAAGGAGCTCAACAATGTCAAGCAAACAACGTTGCTTATTAAAAATATTTCCTTCCTCCTTATTACAAGTTCCTCTAAAATAGTATCTAAATCATATGATAGAAGATCATAGTTGTGCATATTAATAGGTCAAAATTAAGGGCCTGGTTCATTTAAAAAATTATTGCCAACAGTTTATGATTAAGTGGTTTCTTCTTTTAAAACTCTTCGAATACTTAAGAGCAGTACCTATGCTTTGGCTTAGGAGACCCAAAAATTTGAAGTCAAGTTTTGCATTTGACTTTTTAAATAAAATTCTGAATGTTGACTTTTTCAGTGGCAAAACAATCTGCTGCCATCACAACCCAAAATATACCGAAATCTGCTGTAATTAGTTTGTGTCCAAAATTATAAAAACACCACACGTAACCGCATGGAGAAGCCTGGGAAGAGAAATAACGTGTGTCAGAGACTCAGATTCATGCCTCAGACAACATATTACTTCAGAGGCAAAGAAAAACATTGGAACTCATTCTTCTGGTCAACCTACAGAACCAAACTTGTTATGTTTGGGGGTGTTTTGGTTTACTGCTTCCACTAATCAAACAAAACCTGTCTATTTATAGGTCTCTAAATTTCTTATGAAGCTAGGGCTGCTCCCGTGAATACTTCTATAGAAGACTGAGTACAATCTCATTACAGATTTGAAAAAAATCTTTTTAAGAACCTACTGCTTGTCATACAGAGCATATTTTATTCTTAAAGTCCTTGTTTGGAGTAAATCTACTATTTTCTACAATTGTAAGAGAAAAAATACCAAGTGAAAATGAAGTTCCAACCCAGTGTACATACCAGGAAACTTAAAAGTAGTCATTTCAGAGGGTTTGGGGTTTTCCATGATTTTCAGTGCTGCCTTCCTGATAATCATACACATAGCTGCACATAAATCTAAATACATTAAGGTACGCGTGCACTAACAGTTTTGGTGTCCTTTTGTTCTGAATCCCTTGAGTTTGCAAGGGCTGGTTTCTAAATGTAAAATACCCAAACGTGCTTCATCTCCTTCAGTATTAAAACCTATGTAGAAGTTAACTCTGCAATCACTTTATTTGGGATCTTTGCTAGTTTTAAAACAAAGATTTTGTATGTATGTAGTACAGTACCAAAAGAACACTACTCTGCTGTATATACATCTGTCATCTAAACGTACCCTGCAACCCTGCTATGTAAGTTCAGCAGGACACTGAAATGGCATAAGGCTGCCAGATGACCCTGTTCAACTGAAGTGAATGTTAATGTTAACCATTAGTTGGCTGCCAATTTTCAATATTTAACTCTGAATTAAATAAATTAGCTTTTAATTTAACTATGGGTTTGAAGGGCTAAACCTGGCATCAACGCTAACAGGTGAGGATCCTGGCCAGCCCATGGCTCTTACTGTAAGAACATCCTTGCTGCCTGCCTCCCACCCCTCGGCAGTCCTGCCTCTGGGTCAGGGGAGCTCCACGATGAGCAAACTCATCAGGCAGCGGCTGAGCAGAGTCACAGTTTACGCAAATAGCCTTTTAATGACAGCAGTACAGAAGGAAATGCAGATCGTCTTCTGATTCAGCCCGCAGATTTACTTTTACAGTCTTCAAATGTATCATTCCCAACTCAATGACCATGTATTTGACTTTGGGAAGTTGTGACAGTTTTTCACATGAAAGTAAATTTTTATTTATGTTCTGCTGCACAACACAATTTAAGCCACGCAATCCTGTTGCTTAAAGGAACAGGACTGTCGCCAGCATGATAAGGTGCTCTGGAACACAATATTTAAGTCGAATAATAACGTAAGCAACGTTTTGGCAGAAAGAATGTTTCACACTTTTGCAACTCAAACTTACTTAAGAGAAAAATGTAAACTGGGCAAGCTAATTCAGAAAACTTGTGACTTTCATTGTATCAACTCCTTCTGTAATGCATGACTCAAGACTACAAGCTTTAGGTTCTTTTATCTAGCGTCTCTTAAGTGGATGACAAAGTCTTGGGGGGCAGGGAGGAAGAACAATAAAGTTAAATATAGGCTTCTACACAACTTCAGCACTTAAAAAAATAACTTTAAGTTCAACCTTTGACATCTAAATTATAAGAAAAACAGCCACCCATGGAGGCCATTTGAAGGAAAGCGCATCCTGTCACGCACACTAATGATCCAAATTGAAATAAAAACCACAGCCTTGCAAAAAAAGATCTACTCTCATTCCTTTCAGCTGGCTTCTTTCATTGTCAACACTGATAGAAGTTATTCCTCTTGACTTCTAAACGATAACAAAATCAAGTCTCTGCACACAGCCACTATTGTTTACGCACAACCTGATGTCACCTGCCGTAATGGTACGCAGTTGCCAGGCAAGTTTACAGACTATGTAAAGAATCCTGAAAAGCAGAGCCAGCCCCAGTTGTGTCAGTAGCACGAGCAGCTGTGCCTCAGATCACCAAGAGACAGCTAAGAAAGCCTCAAGCACCATGGCATCTCATGGGCCTTACTGCAGGACTGTTTAGAGGGTTTAAAATACCTTCAGCAAATGGTGACCTGTGTGCGCTGTACCTGCCTGAGGTGGGAACACCAAGTGAGCCGAACTGACCACGGTGACGGTGGATCAATGAAACGGCAGCATAACTGGGGCCACTACAACAGAATTTCAGGAATGACATGTAACTTTGGGTTCCTAAAGGGTCCTAGCTGTTTCATTCAGAAGATGCAATGTACTTGATTGTGTGCTTCCTTCAAATGCCATATCCTTTCCTTATTTTTTTGTAGAAGGTATTGAAAGAAGGGTCACAAAGCAAGTATAAAGAGAAGGGAAATAAACGTATGCAAGCAGAGGGACAAAGGAAACAAACTTCCTTGGAAGTCATCATGGACCTCGAATCTATGATGCTTCAGGACAGCACTTCTCTGCATTCTTGTCTCCAGTGTATTACTCAATATTTCTTCAACAACATTAAGAACTTAGTGCAACAGGTTTAAAATAGGCTGGTTTTAACAAGTAAAGTAGTAAGTAAGTAGCTTTAGCTTGCTTGTTCCTAAGTAGCCTTTAAATTTCCTACATCCTGAAAAGCCATATTCAATATAGTTATGTAAACATTAAATTTAGGACACACATTTACAGATGAACTACAATTTACATCCTCAACAGGAATAAAGTCAGGTGAAGGTATATATCACGCATTAACAAAATATATTTCCAGTTCTTCCTGGATGGAACCGAATCTATGAAGCAAGTTATTTAAAATTTTAAACAAACAAGGCCCTCAATTTCTTCTCCTATTAAATGCAAACATTTCTGATGGGTTGAATTGAATAAACAAATTGGCCTATCCAGAATCTGCATTTTGGTCACAAAGCTAATTTATAAAATTTCTACAGCTTGAAAAAAGCATTAACATGTAAAATGTGGTGTGCCAAACAAAAAAATAAAAATAAAGCTATGCCAAAGAAAGACTATATTTGCTGACCGTTTTCTTTGTATCCCATCCCTAGGATGACCTCTGGTGCTCTGTAGTAACGAGTCACTACATAAGGCGTCATCATAAAACTAGTTCCTGCAGTTCTGGCCAGTCCAAAGTCAAGAATCTTCAAAGTGCAGTCTGACTTTACTACTATATTACTGGGCTTTAAATCCTTTAAAAAGAAACATCATATATGACTGCTAAGACAAGTACAAAGTACTCTGTGGTTCACATTTTTAAAAGATAATACTGCTAACATTAAACCCCACATACACAACTCTGTTATTGCTATAACTGTAGTTTCTTTTCCCTTTGCATTAATTCATATGCATTCAGCAGACTACAGAATTAATTCCCTTATTGTGCTTGTAGATTTATATATCTATAAAAGGAAAATACAACCAGCGTTACAAGGTATGTTAGCAATGTCTGAAATAAATTGAGGTTAGTAAGAAGTGTTAGCTCTGAGGAAAGATCTAGCAATTGCTCACTGGAACAACGGTTATTACTGTGATGCAGAACACAGGTAACATGACAATTGCTGAAATCACTTGATGAAATAATCATCTTGACACAAGCATTATTAAAATTATAATATGAATGTAAAAAGTAAAAGGTTTCTTTGCTAGTTGAGGCTGCATTACCTCTTTTGAACCAATGCAGATGTTTCTCTGAACAGGAAGAAAATCCCTATGCTCACACAGATCTGCCTTCCCATTTAGAGTTTAGTTTTATGCTAATTTTGGCAACCAAACCCAAAAAGGCCCCATTGAAAAACCACCAGAAATTAACAGAATCATTAAACTGGAGTGGAAAGTGCCCTGATACAGCTTCCGACCATCTTAGTCAGAAACTTGGTAACTGTATTCTCTTCACTTGAACCCTAAAACCACATTGACAATAGTGGCTTTAGAACATCTATTTATACAGACACTATGTAGGCATACTTGGTCATTATCTCAGGAGGATCTTACACACATCTGAATGTCACAGATTAAATATTACAAACAGAGTAACTTTAGAATAACTTTGCCATCATAAAATCATTCATAGCACACAGGCCAAGGCAGATAAGGTTTGGATCCTTTCTGCCTACACTCTGCTAAGATTAATGAGAGAAAAACCAGAGACGTGGCAGGACTCCAGCATTTGAGCTGCAGGCATTTGATAAGTAACCCTATCCTTCACTGTTTCATAAAGACTTAAAAGTTACTATCTGCAAGATATATGTAGTTTTCATTTTTACTTGTATGGCTTTCAGCAAACTCCTCGGAAGTAAATAAAGCTGCATTAAAGACAGAGAGGATGCCACAAAACAAGAGTTCCAGAACAACAGAATTTTAGTGGATAATTAAAAGTCTTGCATACTTACATAGTCACACATGCACTTGCAAATCACACGCGCACACACACAAAGACTCCGCAGACAACTCTGGCTTAAAAAATTCTTAAATGCCATTAATGAGTTCAAGTATTACAAGGCATTCCAGCTATTTAATATGCATGTTTCAGACTCTGCTACAATCCTGTTTATTATCACCTTTATTTTTGCACATTTCTATTATTTGAAGGGTGTTCACTGCAGAAACCCAAGTGCATGCTCATAGTATTAACTATATTCATCCTCCCCAAAGCTGCAGGATTAACACTGAAAGTGTTAAGAGATCTTGCCTTTCCAAAAGAAAAAACACTATGAGGACAAAAAGCATGTAGTTACGAAGCCTAGGAACATGTTGCAATTTGGAATACAGAACTGTCCTTCCAAATGATGGAGGCAAGAGTTGACTTACACGGCACTTAAATTCATGCAGAACCAATGCCTCTTATGTTTTAAATAAACACGGGCTCAAAAGCTCCTATGAGAGTGATCAAGTTAGTTAGGCTACATAAACAGATATATTTCTGGATACAGAACCTATAGCAAAAGGTATCTCACCTAACCTTAAAAATGTAAAATGTCAGTGCCTGCAAATCAGAGATTATTCATGGCCGTCTCCCCATTAACCATACAAGGAGAGAGAGGCATCTCTGATGGGTAATTCATGGCTTCTATGTGCTTTTCCCTTTATAAAGAAGGATTTGTGTGAAGGGCTTCCATAATTAGGCACCTTTGTTAAGAGCTCACAATCAGGCAGAATACAATGTTTCAGAGCCTCCATGCAAGACTAATGAGACATTTTGTGTCCTTCAATAAGTCAGCCAGGCACAACTCTGCAACGCTGATCATTCATCCTCAGATTGTAAATTGCATCTGAACACGCACTTCTACACTTGCTGGAAACTGTCTCTGCAAAATGTTTTGAACACAGTAACATTCATGTGGCAATATCTGTTAAAGACAGTGTAAAGCTAGTGAAATCTTTACTAAGATCAAATCTTTATCCACTGATGTGGCAACTAAGTATGCCCCCTACAACTTCTAGGTGAAATTGTCTGAAACTTTGTGTTTGATCTCTGCTTTGTTCCATGCCTCTAATTTGCTACATAAAAAATACTTCTATGGCTAGTAGTATCCAGTGCTACAGGCACATATATAGATTGTTGTAATTCCAGTCACTCAGCAAGCTTTGAAAACATTACTGAAATGCTCAGATTATCGCAGCTATGTTAGAAACTGAAGAACCCAGTTAAAAACCATGTGAAACTACCAACACCAAAAAAAGCTTAAAGCTTTATTGGACACTGAAGTACACTAGATTCATAGCCAGAATGCTCCACAGGCAGCCACAGTAGCGCAGGCTACGTTTAAGGAGTAACTACTTTTGGCATAGTAATTACCTTTAGACACTAAGGACAGCAGTGCTGAAAGCCCAAAAGAAAGGTATGAAGAGTTACTAGTGCAGCCACATGGTTTGTGTGAGAAGTCCCTTTCCAAGCACACCCTCCTTGCCCTCTGAGGTTTTGTTTAAGTTCCACAGAGAAACAGGATTTTGATACTTTACACTTTGAAGTATACAGGTACAATGCACAGAGCAGGTACGTAATGCAAATGTTTTGCCTGAGCATACTTAACCTTCTAACAATGTCTGAGAAGAAGCTTGTCAGATGAAAATCTACCACCAAGACATGCAAGGGCAATGTATCTGCCCATGTCCTTCAAAACCACCCGTGCATACAGATGTTACTTTTACATAGCAACTGTATCTATAGTCTCTTTGAAACAGGTTCTCTCTGTAATTCATACTACTGCACAATATGAAGCATTTCAGGCAGGCATTCTCAAGGCTGTCTTTACTCCTGCCCAATTACTACCCCAGTAGTTATTTCTTTTCTGTACCCTACAGGCTCAAGGGTTTGATGCCCGCTTTGTAGGAGTGTAAGCCGCCCTTGAAGCAAGTGAAGTTTTAGAAGCTCCCTCCTCCCTGAGCCAAAGGATCCAAAGGAAAGAAACTCTCTCACATTACCTACTCTAGCAGCTCCATATAATACGCAGTTTTCCAAAAATAAAGACGACCTAGGAAAACCCACAGCATTAAACTTGCATACCTAAGTATGAAGAGACCAGAAAATGTGAAGCTGCATACAAATCGTTATTTCAATCCCACAGGCGCATGCACTGGGACACAAAGAGCTACATAATCTCAGCCATACGCAAGACAGCACCACAACTGTGCTAAGTAACCTGGTTTAGCTTAGCATTCCCAGAATAACGCAAACAGCCCCCCAGCCTGTCTCAATGCCCACACGCAGATCAGGAAGCATAGGGTGCAATGCCTGGTTGCAGGCGATGCTTCTGCCTGCCTTGCCCTGCCCACCTCTTAAAACAAAGCAGTTCAAGGCAAATTGCTCGCAAGAAGGAAGACTTCCACCTTTCCTCCATGAGCTCCTCACTAGAATGAGGCAGTACTAGAGCTAGCTGAGCAAAAGGAAAAGAGTGTTTGGCCATTCAAACTACATCCTCCTTGAGGGAAAAACAGTACACTGAAGAGGAGAGCATCACACTGCCAGATCCATCTTGCAGGCCATCCAACACCTTGGTCACAATGAGGTGACTACTGAACTGGACAAGCATCCTAACATAGCAGTTTTTGTGGTAGTGCTCAGAATTGCCATTCATTATTTGTTTTGCTGTATGCATCAACCATCAAGACAACTACGTAGTAATAACTAAAAGTATCACACATGAATAAGTTTAATTATATCTTTTGCAACATTTCAGAAATAAAAACTTTTAAAACTCTCTAAAAAAATTACAACGAAAAATGTAGTACTGCAGAAATACAGGCTTACGATTTCCCAAAAGAGCAGAGAAAAGTTACAACTTGACAATCTCAAGCAATCTTTACACTACATACAAACATATAGGCGATGTTCAACTTGAACAGGCAACCTTAAATACGCAATTTCTCAAATGGATTGCAACACACACATGCCATTTAAAAAGCAGTAGTCAGTTTTGCCTGTGGGCAGTCTGAGTGAATGCTTTGTGACACACAGGTGTATGAAAGTTCCACTTACAGGTCTTAATCACCATCTGTTTATCTGGAAATGTCAGATATTTATTCATTAGTCTGCTAGTAAAAAAGCAGAAATAAAATGGGCAGTTCTTTAAAAAGATGGGATTTCAGGTTTGGTTACCAAAACAATAAAGGTAGAGACACTTTCAGAGGCTCTTTCCTGCCATGACTACTAAAATAGAACATTATATAAAATTAGAGGAGGCAATGTAACTCACTACAAAAAACTTAATTTGCTCTGTGCAGATTATTATCAAATCATTCAAACAATTCAAAAGGTTCATTCCAGAATTATACCGGAAAAAGTTAAGTGTGATGATTCTGGCTTTCTCTCTCTGCCTATGGACAGGCTATGGACCAACCTTTGTGCTCATATTTCTGATTTTTTTTCTGTCATTAAAATACTCAGGGCAAAACCAGGTGCAATGCAAAATATACACAGTTAAGTTCACTTACCCTATGTATAATTCCAGCTGAATGAAGATGTTTGATGCCACACAGCATTTGATAAAGAAGATAGGACATTCGTTCATGGTCTAGTTCCATCTGAATCACTTGGCAGAGATTTGCATCCATGAGCTCCATCACTATGTAGCTTATGAAGTAAAAAAAAAAAGAAAAGAAAAATAATCAGATAATACTGCCGTTTTATCTTCTTCTTTCCCTTGTTCATCTTAATAGTTTTAAATGAATTCTCAGCTTTAGTTCAAATCAGACTTACACGTCTTGAAATTCTTCCAGGGTTTTTTGTGGTGTGAACACATTCAGTAGGCCAATTATCTGCAGGAAGGGGGAGAGGAAATATAATTGTACCATAGTAAAGTTGCAAAGTCAGCATTTCAAAACTGATACCAAGTATTCTGATAAAAACCTCCTGGTACACATGGAAGCTCAAGATACTCAGTGGCTCAACCAGGCCTAACATGCTGTAATAGATGCCAATTATTTTAGGAGTATTTTTCCTCCACAGATCATGTAATCTAAAGACACTCTGTGTGCATTAACAAGATGATATTCAAAACTTAAAACCTCAGGAAGTTAGTCTTCCCCTGCCTCCTACTTCCAGTTCGAAGAGAGCTGGTAGATTTTTATTGTATACGAGAAAAAATAACAAAACTGACAAAAGACCACCTAAGAGAGAACACTTTGTCATTGACAGAGGTGAAGCAGCAACTCCACCCAAAGAGAAAAACAGATTCTTGGACCTGCTTTAGGATGTTTCCAGTTGCTAAGAATGGATGGGATGTGCAGAAACAGGTCAAGCTTCTACTCATCAGGAGTCAGGCAGGTTTGCAATAGTTTATCATCATACAACTGACATTACTGGGTAAAATTTCCTTCAGAGGATCCACACACAAACCACCTCTATCTTAGAAAAAAATACAAAATTTCCCAAGTAGCTAGAAGACAGGGTAAGTCTTCTATGACTCTCTCCTTCCCTAGCAGCTGAAAGGCGATTAAGAGGGAAGGTGAGGAAGACTGCACCCAGCTGTCTCTGAAGGAAAAAGATGGCCAATACCAGCCTTCTGTAGTTCAACTCTGATAAATTTATCACCACTTCTCTCCCCATTTCTGTGATCTGGTCTACTCCACAACTTTGTGAGCACCAGACAGCTCCTGCTGTCACAACACAAGATTCCTAATTCCTTAACACAACAGGGGAAAAAAATTAATTATTACAGCCTTTTTAATCCTATCTGTCTAGCAGCAGCAACAGAAACAATGATGCACTTACCACTCACGGTATTCTTATTTGCCAGCTGCTTGTAAAATGTGGCAATATAACACTGACTCCCTTCCCAAGTCTGAAGGGGGTATTTAAGGATTGGGCAGGTATTAAAACTAGTCAATAATAGCTCTCCTGAAAGATTCTTATCAGGGAGAAACAACCATGTAACAAAAAAACTCTACAATCTACAGAGGATGACATCCTCTGAAGTAACTTATATGACTTTTACAAAGAAAGAATTCTTACGTTAATTCTATAAAACTGCACTCACGTTTTTGTGATTAACGCACTTCATAAGAACAAGCTCTCTGTAGGCTCTTTTAGCATGGGTTTGGTTCTGAAATGGTCGGCTTAACTTCTTGATGGCGACATTTCGTTCAAGGATGGCATCATAAGCCGCACTGTAATTAAAAATAACATTATTACATCTGTGTCAAGGTCCTTGAAGCTGTGGCAGCTGCCACCTTTTTCAGATTACTCATATCACGTCTGCAGATAAACCACATTTCCAGTATTATTCAGCTTTAGGGAGTGTAATAGCAAAGCACACTTGTATGCTGAGTAATTCAAAATTTAGAAACATTTCCCAGCTTCATAGTATTAACACATGATGGTCTCCACAAAATAATGCAGGATCTCTGCTTCCTAAAATGTCTTACTGAAGACACTGAGTTCTTGCCACTGATTGGCACTCAAGAACAGACTGCCAAAAAAAGATCCAAAACACTTCAAACACAAAATCCACATCAATTTTATATAAAATCTTCACACTGAAAGGAAGGGAGGACAGAGCAAAAGTAGGTTACATAAAGTTCCCATGTTTTCACTTACGCAGCATCAATGTCAAGATAAAACAAAAAAAAAATGGTAGGAAAGCTTTCACATTTTGATGTTACTGGCTTTTACTTGGTAAAAAGAAAGAATAACATTTTGTCTGCAGACTAATGCCAAGATTCAGTAACACAGGCTGTTTAACTGATCAAGACTGTTACTGGGGACAACTCCCATACATATCACATTTCCATGACAGGAAGGAACGGATTTTGTTTCCTGTAAAAGATAATGCAACAGCTGACTACCATGCAGTCTCAGGAAATATTTATCAGTTACTAAAAATGCCTCAGCAGGGAAAATACTGTGGTTTGTCTCTTATCAACAACGGTACTCAAATCTAACAAAAAACATCTACTAAATCACAAATACAAATTTAAAACCTATCCATACCACACATTCTCGAAACACCGATTGAGACAAGATGAAGGTAGTAAAGAGGTTGCAGGGAAGTGTTTAAGCTACCTTTCTCTTCCTTGATGTTCTTTTGTATTTTTATGTCCCTGTTTAGCATCTTAAGAGTCACAATTAATTGGAAAATCTGCAAGTTCCTGTTCTATCTACATCCTTCTCTTGAACATTCAAAAAACTCACAAGAAGCTTAGACCAATATTTATATTTGGGGCAACCGCACAGGAAACAGTGCCTACAGGCAGCTAGTTGTCACCAACCTTAAATCAATTAGACACTCTTCAATCCACACAGCCGAGCTCCTAGTCAAAGAACTATACTGTCAAGTCTTATTTTTTTAAACTGCATCAGGTATTTACATATTACACTGACAGTCAGCATCACAAATGCTCACTTACCAGTATCAGGGACTACTTATAATATGAAACGATGTGAATCAGACCCCTAACAAACCATTTCAAGGATTAAAAGCATTTACAAGCAGCAAATATTATACAGAATATTTCTGGCTTTTGTTTCCCTGTAAGCAGCGTGGCTTAGGATTAGTTTCCTTGTCCAGGGTCCTGCCCTACCCCCCGCCACCATTTTATGGGATGCAGCAAAGCTGGCTGAATTTGCACAGAAAGGCATCAGTTCAGAAGGAAGAAAGGACACAGGTCAAAAATCAACAGCAACAGCCCTTGCTGAGGAAAACCAGCCAACAATTACTATCCTGTTTTGCACATAAAAGGTAGTTCTCCACAGTCCTAGGCAGTAACTTACCACAGCTAAAGTACTCAGAAATGCTATTAAGGGAACCTAAAAGTACATTTACATTTTAAAGAAACCTTACCATACTATCCCTTGTGCTCCTGATCCTATTGGTTTTAAGTTTTGATACCGTTTCAATACAGTGAAAGTAGAGTCCCCAATTTCAACACTGTAGAAATTGTTGTCACGCTTGCTTCTGCTCATGACGGCAACTTAGTTAGATCACTTCATCCAAATTCTGCTTCTGGTCTGCAAAGAAATAGAATTTGAAAAACTAAGATTTTACAGCTGTTTGTATTCTGACAAAAGGCAATATTACTTCTAATATGCAGAAGACATTTCCCAATATTGCATAAGTCCCATATGCAAACGTACTTTTTTTTTTAATGTCTGCAGGAATGAGATGGCATGTGTCTGAAACGTTTTATTTTTAGGAAGAATCCTAAGGTAGGATTCTAGAAGAGCAAAAATGATAGAAAAACAAAGGTGAACGGATGGTAGCCAGTCTTAGACAGCAACAACAGAAGGTCAAAAGGCAGGAAGCTATGTATCGCCCAGAGAGCTCCAAGAGCGCTGCCATCCCTTCACACACACACACACGCAGCAAGGGAGCAGGGCTTGGACCAGACACACTCAAGAGGTCCCTTCCCATCTGAATTGTTGCATGACTGTAAATACAAGAGTGACAAAATATCAACAATTCCTCTAGACACTGCAATCAAAAAACTCTTGGTCACAACCGCCAGAAATACCTGTCACTGATGTGGAAACACAAACAGAAAAGGAAAACTGGCTTTGTCAGAGATCTCACATACTAGGTCCTAAGAATAAAAGTAATAATCAAGGAAGGAGGGAACAGGAGTAAGAAAAAAGGATGTATATTGCACCAAAATTCCCTCCTATTAAAAAAAGAAAGGCAACATCTCAATGCACATGTCGATGGGAGAAAAAAAATAAAACTGCACAGTGGCTTTTACCATTTATCATTTCCTGTTTCTTTGATGTTAACTTTTAACTGTGCACTTTTAATCTTCTCTTTACATGGGTTTTGGGTGTAGCTGTAACAGATGCCCAGTAGTGCAAATTCCTGTTTGACTAGAAAAAATTTCTTCATTTCTTCAAGAGCAACAGCATGCTGTCTTCCTTTGTTACTAACTTAAGGAACATTTTCCCATATTGTTATCCAAAAGCACCAAGCAGATTCTTAGCTTCTGTACGCCATGACACTATACATTTGTTACATTTTAAACAAGCTTTGAAAACACATACAGTGCAAATGTGGCCTCCACAATTAATCACAGATGTTGTACAAGTAGAATTCTTCTAAGAATCTGTAAACTTACCGAATTCCACTTTCAACTAGCTAACCTGCATTAATTTCAGGTACAATAAAAAGCACTAAAGTTCTAAAAAGGACACATTTTTAACTATTTGGTATAGTATAAATTAAAAATGCACTACCTCAACTAGTATTTATCTCAACAGAAACATCTATTAAATAAGCCCCTTTTCCAAAATACTGTCAAAAAACCGAGCCTCTGTCACAAAGACTTAACTAAATACCAAAGGAGCTTGTAACAGTGTATTAGCAGTACAGTTAAACTCTTCCTTCTCCAGTTGATAAAGGAGGCATAATTAGACAAGAATTGTGGCCTAGCACAAGAAAAACTGTATAGAAGCTGGGGATTGAGACTGTAAACAGTAGCTCTATGGGGTGGAGGAGGGAGCCAAAAAGCCTAATTTCTTAGCAATACATGACACTATCCCCAGCTCTTTCTTCCCTATTCCTTTTATCACTACTCTGCCTCTTTCTCAACTTTTTTCACAGATGCACTCACACAAAGTTTTGGAATAAATATGCCCAAAAAATACAGTGACAGAAACAACCTTAAATTAAGAAAGAAAAAATTTATTGTGGAAGGTACGAAATCAGCCAAACAAAAATTTTATATGTACTGGCTAACTTGTATTTACTAACCATTCTTTAATTCATAATAGTATTTTAGCACATAGCAGCACATAAAAGAAATCCTTGCTTATTTTTACTAAGATAAAAAAATTCAGTGTGTAATCTTTCTATAATAAAGCTTTCACTCCCTTCTGAATATATCAGCTTTGCAGACACCTAGGTACTGCCTATAACCAATCAGTCTACCACTCTCTGCTCCAAAGATAAATGAAAACAAAACCAAAAAATAACCCCAAACCAAAAAAACCACTTGTACACTAAGTCTAAGCTTCATAATTGAAAAGCTTGCACTCCGGACTATTACAGTAGCTATGCTGGTCCTTAAAAAATCAAGTTTGTAACAAGGTTTGGTATGTAAATTCTCTTTCACTTTAGCCAGCGACTGTATCACGGATAGAGGAGATCACCAGGAAGCCTTACGCTCTCGTGGTCCATCCCCCTGCATGCCGCCGGTGTCTCCCAAAGGAAAGCTGCCAGGGAAGAAGGGGAATCTGCTCACCGGCCAGAGAGAGAAGGCACAAAGAATAGTTTTGCCAATACATGAGCGTTGGTCCCAAAGTATTTGGCTGATAGACAGCTTCAATTAGGACTACAACATGCAGGAGGCCAGCCTGGCACCAGCCCAGCATCTCACTCATTCTAGGCTGAGTCTAACCTTCTTCAACAATCTGGTTTTGCCATTCCCATTCTCTGCCATGCATGAGGAACAGAAAGCTCATCTCTCTCATAGAGCTGTGTCCTCACCTGCCTTTCCATACCCATGGAGAAAACAGGGCTTATCTAAAGAAGATATGTCTAACCAGGCTTTTTCAAGCCTCAATATAAGTACAAGATGGTTTTGCTCCCCAAGCTTGAAATCAGTTAGAGCTAAAGTTTCTTTTCATTGGACTGTCTAAACAGAGAAGAAACCATCTATAATATCTACTTCAACAAGTAAGAAATATTTAAAAAATCAAGTATTTCACATCTATTTAAGTAGCTATTAAAAATATTAAAAGATAAACTATTCCATTATAGAGTCCTAAAGCAAAATAGTGCAGACACACTATCAAAATTTAGGGCATTTTAAGAATTAGTTATAAAATTTAAAAAAAAATGCATAAATCTATTACACTTTCCAATCCCAAGAATTATTACACTCCTATCTAAATTCCACAGAAAATACAAACTCCTGCTGTCAATGGTTTAATTATAATTGGTTACTTAAAAAAGAACGAGCTAAGTGTTTGAGGGACATGACTCAGTGAAAGATATAATTAAATGTGCCTCTACCCTGTTGAAAAATTCACCAACTGATGTCAGTCAGGACACTTAGAACTTAAAAATAAAAAAAGAAAGACAAAAAAAAAACACAACCCCCCCCCCCCCCAACAAACAAAACCTCACTTAGTAAAGAATAAAGAAATGCAATGGGGAAAAAAAACACAAACCACCATAACCATCTATAAAGGCAATATCATACTATGGTTTAAAAGGCTTTCCCTGCTACTGGACTCCTTAACATGTTAAAAAACACATCACACATTTCATCTGAGTAATACTGAACAACTTAAAACACGCTATCTTTCTACTGAGTCAAAACCCCTCAGTCTTCTAGTTGCTGGCGTATCTATTTAACTCTTTACAACATACATTACAAGAATGTTTCAGTGAATGCTTCCCTGTTGGTCATGAAACTTGTTAAGTACCTCTTCCTTCTAACAGATGTTCGTACCATAGCTGTGGGTATTCTGTAAGCAACCTGATCTACCTGGACCATGCCTCAAACACCTCACTGCTACCTGGACCCATACATCACTAGCCTTGCAAGACTGTGTGGTCTGTTTCTCAGATCACTATTTGGCAATTTTTCCAAGTTCTAGGAAGTGAGTAAAGAGCCAGACTGGGGAGATGGGTTTTGCAGGGCAAAGACTACTTTTGCAAGAACTATTTACAGGAGGAAGTGAGTAAAACCAGCCCTGCTCTCACATACAGCAAACCCAAACTTCTGCAGTGTCAGTAAGGCACCATTTCAGGGAAGAGATTGCTTTCTGAAAAAAAAAAAAGAAACAAAAAAAAAGTTTCAAGAACTCCAGAGAAACTTCAAGTCACTGTTATGCACAAGTAACAGCAGTCAAAACACAGAAAAAACCCAAACACTCATATACACCTGGAAAGCTTTTGTACTTCAATATACATTTCAACACAGCATCTCTGGACCACCACTCAAAATTTAATGTTGCAACTTTTAAAGACTAGCATATGCAGAGTCTTGTATCCCAATGAGATCCTCCCCCTAAAAAGTCTACTTTCAATTGTACATTTTTGTTTATCATTTGTATGTGGTCTGCTGAAATCAAGTTAATTTTCCCCAGAGCAGCCCTCATAGCGCTGTGCTCTGTACTGGTAGCTACAAAGGTGTTGGTAACACCCCAGTGTCCTGGCCCCTGCTGAGCAGCGCTTGCACAGCTCCAACATTCCCCCCTCACCGGCTGGCTCGGGGTGGGCGAGATCTTGGGATGTGACATAGCCAGGACAGCTGACCCAAACTGCGTACCATGTGACATCTGCTCAGCTACAAAGGCTAAGAGAAAGGAGGAGAAAGGGGGGACATTAATTAAGCTGTTTGTCTTCCGGAGCAACCGCTATGCATACTGAGCCCTGCTTCCCAGGAAGTGGCTGGACATTGCCTGCTGATGGCAAGTAGAGAATGACATCTTTTGTTTTCCTTTGGTGTGCGATCTTTGCTTTTGCTTTATTAAACTGCCTTGATCTTGACCCATGAGAGTTTTTTTCACCTTATTTTCTCACCTCTCTGTCCTGCTGAGGAGGGAAGTGATAGAGCAGCTTGGCGGGCACCTGGCATCCAGCTACACAAACCACCCCAGCATTACTCAGAGTACTGACAGTCAGCACAGTTCAAACCATGAGATGGATGAATGTACCAAACAGGCTAGTTGAACACATACATTAGTCTGTTGCCCAACTGACTTAGATACAAGCCTGAAAAATCTCCATGTAGCTAAACACATGCCAGAGCACACGCAACCAGAATCATAGTAGTTGCTTCCTTTCCCATTATCTGTTAAGCTTCATATGAGACTGAAGTGCAGGCTTATAATAATGGCTATAGCAGAGAAAGAATTCAAAGCACCCTAGACCAACAGATAGGATAGAAAAAAATGCTATCAATTAAACAGTGATAGCAGAGAGAAGAATGAAAAGATGAGGATGGAGAGAAAGCGCTATCCTGGAGTGAGGAAGGAGTAGTATCTCCACTTATATCTAAATTATCATTCTTTTTTTCTACAGCCCCATGTGCTGTTCATCAAAAATTATCAGCCTCTACTGTGTTAGCAAGAGGTATAGTCTACTTCTCAATTTTAAATGCATGCTCTTCTAGCATAAAACTGACTAAGCTTCAGAAGAAACAGAGTCAAATTTTCAGAAAAGCCATTTCTTGCACGTTTTGTATGGTGAACTATTGTGGGATGTAAATCAATCAACTGGATATAATGGGCTCAGATCAGCACAGATGACAGAGGTCTGAGAACATATATATGCCTTCACCTCCCCTCCAACCCTCCAGCATTTCATCTGGCCATTACAGCTTCCTCAGCCTGAACCAGCCCTGACATTCATCACTTCTGCACCCCTTGTCTCAGTCTCTTACAACTTCTACACAGTTTTGTCCATCAACCATGGACAGTGTAAGCCTCTAACTTTATAAAGAAGTTTACTTCCACTCAGTGCTTTGCTCCCCCTCAGCTCTGCACCCATTGTCTCCCTGTCTCTTCATCTCCCATGAAAGCATCTTCAGAAGTGCCTGCTATTGCCCAGCTCTGTAAACACAGCTCCCAGAAGGAAGTCAGACTTCATTTTTTCCAATCTGCTGATTTACTGCTTATTAGTCTTATGAAGTCTAGCTTCAAAGATGCACAACACCAAAAGACTTATTCTTTAAATACTAAACTAAGTCTAAATTTAGAAACTGTCAGACTTTCAAGATTCTTACACAATATATGCCTGCAACATCTTTCATTAAAACATGATTAAGCTATATCAGATAAACTTGCCTGCCTAAAATTCGACATTTTGTTCCATTTTCTAGCAATTTTGCAGAAGCATATATAGGAAGAAAGGCAGGATACAGATTCCAGATTTTTATTATTAATGAGGAAACTAATAATATACTTGTTCCATTAACCATCAGCTTGCCAGAATACTGTCAACTCTCAGCACTTCAATCTCCTCTCACACATCAGCTGTTGGGCTTTTGCTTGAAAATATCTTGCCTGAGAAAATCTCAAGACATGGCAACCTTTCAGTGGCAGCTCGCAATTACCTAAGATAAGGATACCCCAAAACTGAACCCTAAGATAGTAGTGTGGTTTGGAATATTAACTTACTAATTCTTTAGAGTGCTCTAAGTAGTAATTACTGGAGGAAGGACAATAAAAATGTTACAAATGGAAGTAACGCTATATCCATACAGTGGAAGTGCCCTAGGGCACCCACAACACTGCACATTAGTCCAACTGCACCAAAAGCAACTAGATGTCAATAGGAGACTTAAGATGGTCAGTTTCCACCCATCACTTCTTTTATAAAGCCTGATAAAGTTTAAGCTGTAAAAGCATGAAGACATACACTGAACTTGCAGCCCCTTGAAAAGACAAGTAGCATCTATCTATGAAAGTAAGTACTATGGCTAACCTTAAGAAGTATGGACATTTATAAACACGTTTCATTGACACCCCGTTCTCCTCATCATCCACAAGTGAGTAATACTGACAATGAAGGCTGACCACATTTCTTCACCCTGCTTTAAAATAAACATATTTAAAACAACAGGACATTTTAAAGTAAAAGAAACTGCATACCGATTTTTGTATACAAATATGCAAACATCTGCCATTTACTTCTATTTAAAGAAAGGCACGTATCTTAGCGTTTCTCAACAGGACTGTTCTATATAAACTTGCTGACTTCAAGGTATCTGGAAGATAATGCTGTATTTTAATGCTAATATCAAACTTTGTTTCTAATACAGAAAGCATTTGATTTATTAATCAAGATACAGCATAACACACGGACAGTAGAAGTTAAAATGTTTTTCCAGTGCAGTCTAAATACATTGGTGAAAAAGAGGATAGAAAGGTATAGTGGGAAAGAGACTAGTTAATCCTTTGCTTACACAGCTTTCACTTAAAGTCCTACTGCAGGTGCATTAAAAACGTTAGAAGTAGCCAGATGGACTCAGATGTAGATAAAACAAAAAACTCAATACATTTGGTAAACATGCCTTTGCTGAGTAAGTGTTTTCTTTAGAAGTCAGAGAGAGATGACTTGATGCTCATTGCAGACCCCATTTTATTTAATGCTTTTTACACCTATGATCTATACCACTGGACAGAGCTATAAAGAGGCCTCCCAAAGTAACAGAGCTTCAACTCTAACCAGCACACTCCTGAACTGTAAATGAACCTAATGTATTCAAACCAGAGCTGGCACCGGTGCAGCTCAGTTGATATTTATGGCTCTGTGGAGCTTTTGGTACAGACACAGTTACCAGACCTGCGTACAATACATCATTACAGCTAGATGTGAGCAATCTCACATTTTGCTGTTTAAGATCAAACCAGGCTCATCTGCACCAGGACTCCAAGACATTTACCTGAAGCAGCAGGCAATTACAAGAACTTGCCCAGCTCACCCAGGCCCTAAGTGTTGTATGTCCGAGTTAACCACAGCAAGTTTATGTATCCACAGTCAGAATTTAATTGGAGAAGTGTGTGCTTTCAACTAGACATCTCAGTATTTACCTTCAGTGCAGAACTACCATCAAGTAATATTTTCTTAGCTATCACACCTCTGCTAGCCCTCCTATGAATCAGATACCAAGTCTGTGCTTTTTACAGCAAGGATCACTTTAAAACCAACACATAATTATGCATGATGTTACTTCTCTTGCGCAGTGACCTGAATGCAGGCATACAGAGGAAGGGAAACGGAAAAGGTTTTGTGGAAGAAAGGATCTCTCAGTTTACGTAAGAACACAAAGTATTTTATGACCTCTTCTGCACCTTTCCTTCACTAGATAGTGACAATTAACAGGAGAGCTTCAAAGGTTGCATTGCAAACTGACAAAACACATACATTTGAGAGATGTTTCTTCTTTTCAGACAAAGAAATGGAACCCAAGAGATAGTTCTCCCACGCTGGACACAGAAAGAGAATTAGCTAGAACACTGACAACTTAAAAGGTAGAGAAACATATGCTCTGTACAGCTAAGTCTCCAAGACTGCTCATTAATTGCTGTTTTATACCTTTACTAGACAATATAAAATGAAAATCCAGGTTTCATCCCATGCTACTGTGCACAATACCTTACCCTAAGTATCCTTTAATGTAAGAAATTATATGTATTCAGTTTTTCCTACTGTAGTGAAGGAGCACAGAGAAGATATTTTCATACCCAAACACCTTGTCATATAATAAAGTATAAGAAATAAGAAAAATCATAGGAGGGAACAACCATCACTAGTTACACGCTTTGCATGGAATCAGACTTGGTTTTCATGTTCATGGTTTCTAAAGTAATCCTTTCCTAAGAGCAAGCATACAAGCAGTTAGCCTTAGAAGAAAATTAGGATGCTAAGCCAGCAAGCAGTCTTTGGGGCAAGATGCATTTTAGGTACAACACAAATGCCAACCAAGACAGTGATCTACCTACACACACTGAAGACTGGGGGCTCCTGGGCAAAACTGTTCTACAGTTAAGGAAGGAGATTACTACACTAGCTGCTCAGAAGCAGGGTGACAAAAGATCAGGATCATGACAGTTAAAGAGAAGCAGAAATGGGAAAAGTTAATTTTAAAACAAAAAAATTGCACACATTAATTAGCACATTAATTAGTATTATAATCAACATCATTATACCATAAACTACGTATCAATGGTGACTCAGTAACTCCATTTAGAAGGGGATCTAACACTATCAAAACGAATATTCTGTAGGAATCTGTGGTTAACCTAGAGAAAGCCAGCAGTATTTCAAGTATACACTAGATTGCTACTGAAAGCAAGACAAATGTACAGTGTATGTAAAGCTGTTGCATTAATGAATTTTATTTAATTTCTTTGTGAAAATGCCATTCACACATAGCTGATTTGTATGCATCACGTTTGTGAATGCTTGTCTAGTTTTCAGCTGTCGCATTTAAAGGCTTCTGGACATCTGCTAAATGGATATAGCAAATAAAGCCCAGTTTTCAGATACTTAATAAAACAAATGCTTCATAGGCTCAAATTTAAGAAACTAACAAAAGCATTCTGTTTCTTAAAGGTCATTGCATAACTTGTTCAGTTATTCACAAAAGTAATTATGGTCTTAATAATATTTTCTTTTTCCATACTGCCCTTTTAAACTGAAAGTTTCACAGTACTTCCAGCTCTGTTAAATGCTAATGCAGATAACGGATTTGGAAAAAGGAGTTAAAGCTAGCTGGGTGAACATTGCAGCAAGGTATTAGTAGACCATTATATATGAAATATGCTCATTGTTGACTGTAGGATTCATTTTCTTAACATTATGTATAGCTTTCAAATTATGCCTTCACAAATCAGATGGTTTTATGTTGAACAACTTCCACATACTTGCTTGAACTACTCCTAATGTTGACATGTATTTAACGAGGTCTCCAGCTTGTGCATAATTGATATGGAAGTGCTCTGCACATCATCTAAAGTACCTCTACATTACAGAAGTCCTCTGCTCGGCTTATGCCACTCACAGGAGGAGTGGCATAGCACAAAATTTCAAGTCTACAGCTCGATCTCAGCAGCTATTTTCTACAGGCAACTATTAAACAAAACCACAGATATGCTGAAGTGGTTCTGTTCCACAGGTCTGAAGTGCAGTGCAGGTACACTTCTTAACATAACAGTACATTTTAACATATCTTTTGGGCACCAGAAAGTCGAACTTCACTAGTTACAGACGCACAAAGCAAAGGAGGATACCAGATCTCAGTGTTCTTTCAGAAAAGTACTGAGGCAGGGGAAACCTGCATAAACACAAGGGCACATTTAAATTTCTAAGTTATGACATGCCTACTGCTTTCAAGTTCAGAAAAGGGTAAGTGACTTCAGTTTGCCTGAAGACAAGAAATTTAAGGCACATTTGACTTCTATAAAATTCAGGAGTGCTGTTTTCTTTTATAATACTGATTCTTTACAGAAATTGCAAAGCTGATTTCTTGATTTCCAAGAAGCTATTGAAAATTTACAGTAAATAGATGGCTTTCTCCACTAAAGATGATAATCTCAGAAAAGATGACAGGTTTGGTATAGAAAAATAAATATGGCTTCAAAGCAACTTTTGAGTATGCAGTATCAAAATGAATCTTCAGAGAATATAATATGGGCTGTTTGTATCAATGAATTACCTCAGCGGTTCAGCAATCATCATTACCAGATTGATAAATCTCTTGGGAAGACTTAGAGCCCTCTCTGTTAAACTCTATTCTCAGTACATTTTACAGGAAACAGCTATGCAGAGTCCTAAATTAACAATGCATGAAATCCATTAATACTAATGTCATCTTTCCAGTGATTCAATGTTGCAGTTTACAGGTTCATAGAGTAGCTCTAACCACACGCTGCAGCCAGATCACGTGACTACTTTTTCTAGTCATCTAGAAAACTATATAGTTTTCTTCATAGCTATCTGTCATCTCATCTGAATATTAAGACAGTAACTGTAATTTGAGGAATCCACTAAGAAAGGGAGGACATTAAATAAACCACACCCTTCCCCACTCCTGTAGCCTTTTCTTGGCTAATATTTACCTTATTACAGTTTCCATAAAAAGATCACCTCATTGAATGCAATTGCAATTTGCATTCCAAAAATCACTTGGAGCCCCAGTCAGTATCAAGGAGATGTCGACCACTTAAACAGCACAGGCTTACACAACAGCACCCACACTCCATACTGAATTCCAATTCAAACCTGCACAGTGACCCCTCTCCCAGCTATAAAAAAGTAAAATAAAGACATTCATAAAATTAAAATGAAAATTGGGTTTATTATTAAATACAAAACATTCTGTATATAGGATAGTTGGGAGCACAAGAGACTAAACAGAGGAGGAAGCATGTCTTCCCTTTGACAGGGAAGATCAACAAATTACATTGCTTGGAATAGAATATTTACATTAAATTGGTTTTATAAGCTACTTGTAAAATATCAAAGATTCAATTTCCTCTTCTAAGATCTTAATCTGGTCAATTAAGAAGTCTATACTTATTTCTTTATCAGTTGTAAATACAGATTCCCTTAGTAAAATCTAAAATTCTGCTAAACTCAGTACTTCATATTGTCTACAGAAGAGCATTCCAAGGGCCTGCTATCACTTCTCGAAAGAGGCACTCCCAAAACAAGTCTGATAATCTGATTTTAATCTCCACAACTGTTGTCCTTCCCCTTCTGTTTGGAACAGACAAGTAATCCTATTACCTCACAAACAGGGAACTTTCTTAGACCTATCATCTCCAGATGTAACTATAAAAGAAATGTGACCTCAAAAATTGCAAGGTGCTGTGAGTCTTCACCCAGATTAGTAGTGACTGAAGGCAGGAACTCAAAGAAAACTAAGCATTTTTAAGACTGAACATGCTTAAGTACATATGGTCGCTTCAGTGTTCACAGAGAACCTTTTGCAGATGAGGTACTTTCAGATGCTCTAAGGCAGGCCACCTTCTTGCAATACATACAACTCTCCAGTCTTTCGGTTGCTTCTGCTCTCTAGTCCCATACTTCTCCCCACAGACATAACAGTACACACTATCCATTCCTTATTTCCTTTTCCACCTCAAAAATACTTGCATCTTATACTCTGGCAAGTCCAACTTTGGGGACAACTTCCATTTCCAGCTCTGAACAGGCTGTTTAAATGGGTTTTTCTATGCTTCCTCAAAACATAGGCAGTTCCTTAAATCCTCACAAACTCCAGACCATGCACTTCATACTTAGGCAAGAAACTACGCCTCTCCTATAACTGTTTAAAAATATCAAGACAGCCTGGACTACCTTGGAAAAAGGAATCTTTCTAATTGCCAGTTACGACTGTGGATTATGGAAGAAAAACTACAGTTTTTAAAAAGTGCATTTCCAGATCCTGAATCAAAACAGAAACATGTATTTAAGATTTACTAAGGATACCATGAAGACAAAAGGAACAACAAAGAAGAGCCTGAACAAGCAGAGGAAGATTTTGGTGTTTTTTTCCCCATCTGTAAAACACACAGTGAGGAAGAGGCAGGAGATGAGTATCCAAGCACACAAAGGATGAACTAATCTAGGCGGACACCAGGGCTGCCTCCCGAGCTGCCGATAAATGCTAGTCACCTTCTCAGTCATTCAGAGAAGTGCTTCAGCATACACCCAGGCACAGCCCTCTATTTTTGCTTCTTGCAAAAATGGGTGAACTTTTAAATGCTATTATAGTAGAATTTGAGGGGCAGGAAAGAAGAAAACTTCTTCACAGAAACACAACCAACAACTTTTTTTAAATTACTTTCAGTGAGCTTCCTGCAATTTAAATCTTCCCCAGCCTAGTACTTCCACATTTTATGAACTGTGATGCCCAAGCCAGACATTGTGTCGTCCACTGTATAAAAATAACTCCAGTATGTTATGGAAGGGGATAGAATGCTTCCATAAAATTTCACACCTACTGAAAGTCAGCTTCCAGCTTAGGGACAGACTAGAAGTTATTAAAAGAAAAAACCACACCATACAAATAAGGATAGCAAATGCATGTTTCATTTTACATCTTAATTAACCTGACCTGCTCCTTCTTCTGGCTACTTTAGTTAGTGAATGACCCCCATAGAAGTGCCATGACAGCAGCTGCAGGACCAGGACAGAGCCCAGGTAAACAGCCTGACCTACCAACACCGCCAGCATTTGGGAGCTTCCTTGTTTGCTTTGGAGGGAGGAAAGGGAAAGGAGAGTTACTACTGGAAGCCAGTCAGGGATTTCTCCAAGGAAGATGAACACATGATTTCCCAAGCAGAGATCTTCAGTAGCAGCTGCTGGCAAAGGGAAATGAGTTTTCCTTTTTCATGTTGTTCCTTGTCCTTTCTTGAACAAGGCAATTTCACCAAGGCCGAGGACACATTCTGTGGTGTCACTGAAGCTAGGACGCCCTAGGGATTATATTTGCAGGGTTAGTCATACAGGCAGGAACTTGAGGCTGGCATGTTCTCTAGCACTGCTCCTGTCAGGCTCATCTGGTCCATACCATAGTGCCTCAGCCAAAAGTAATGTTTCCACAAAGCAGCGTGTTATTTCAGGAACCTCACCCCAAATGTTTCACAAGCCATGATAAAACACTAATAATGAAACCAGGATTGAGCTCAAACAGCTAATTTCCAACATTATGTTTTATGCACCAGTGCTTAAAATTGTGTTCAAATACTAGGTAGCCAGGAATAGCAATCAGTCACAGGTTGTGGTCATCAGTGCCAACAATTTAACGGCTGAACCTGAAACTGGGGAACCTTAAGTTGGAGGAAGTGAGCAGCACTCAGTGATTTTTGTATTAGGCAACCAGGACTTAAGCTCTTCTGTTTCCATGTTTCAAGTTACTTCAAACAGCCTGATATAATGTCAGAAGTAATTAACAATTCAAAGGTTGTTTAACAGTAAGGAAAGACCTATGACTGGCAGCAACAAACTGAAGACAGTAACTAGCAGGATACTGGCATTTGTCTAGAAACAGGCAGTGTAAGATCACATGCAAACATGTAGAAAGCCACAAAGCCAATTCCTGTTGTTAAACAGTGCTCCAGCTGAACCATTTCCTAGCGCTGCTCGGCCAGCTGGCATGCAAGGAACCACCAAAGCTCCAACAGCAATTTCACACACTGCTCCCCGTGGAGCGCAGGCCAGGCCAACGTGTCCACTTCACATCACATTTTCCTCAGAAACTCAAAGCATGTATTTATGCAAACCCAATATCAAACATCAGTATCTTCTAACGTGGTTTAAGAAAACACTACTCCTGAATGGGGGTCAGCAGCATCAACTTCAAATGCTGAACCTGCACTCACAACTTTTGAGTATGCTTTATATAAAAATCAGTATTAAACTGCTACGCACATTTCTGAAGAGAATTCTCATATTGTGAAACATGTCTTACAGAATATCCAAAATAAGACAATCGTTATCGTTTCTGATGCTCTTAGAACATTTGTTTTGTTTAACATTGAATTAAATTCAGCTGAGAACTGAATTCTTTAGTCAAACGCACCACACACCTTGCACAAGCAGGAAAAAGAACCACCAAGTAACAAATATACACACACTAAATTATTCACAACATGTTTTGCAGTGATTCTCTTTTCCAAACAGACATTTTTCTGCTTTTTATCAATAAAGCTTTTGTTGAGAAGATTTCACTTAATCCACCTTCCTACTCTTGCACCTCAATTTCTATACATTCTAAAATACTGCCACATCATGCCAGTCTATAAGCTAAAGCCCCTCCACTGTGAAAAATAACAGCATATAGTAGTCATTCATGAAGAGCTAAGATATTGTTTGTTAATGACACAGAGACAATAAAAAGAGATCGCCACAGAGCACAGGAAAGAAAATGCATGGGGCTGCATGTTTCTATTTACCTTCTACACGGTCACATTACCTAAAACAGGTTAAGTGACCTCACCTCTGGCATTTTTAGTACTCCTCAGTTTTATCTCCCCTTTACAACAGTCACTAAAGCAGCTGGTCACAGATGAAAATTATCCATAGACTGTTGGTTTAGGCCCTGCCTAGCAATTATGTAAAACACACATTATGGACACCACCAGCTCTAGCTTGGTAACATGGGAGGCTGAAGTAAAACAAAATTAAGATTCAGAAAACAGAAGAAGAAGTCAAAATACATAGCAGAGTCTACAAATCAGACTTACAGTAGCCCGAAAGTAAGGAAAGAAAGAAATGGAAGTGAATGCATGCTATCACCTCCATGAAAAGATGTGAAAATTTGCGTTTGCATATCTACCATTCATTCAGCCATTTCTCCCTCCTCTAAGGATGCAGGGAAGCCTGCTGGTTTGTGGCAGGGGAGATGAAACCTGATACTTCATCATCTGTGAATATGATACTATCCAGATTTCCTGGTTTCTGGAATACATTTTTCAAAAAGGTATGTATTCTGAACACAAACCAATCTCTAGAGAGAGCCACCAACATAAGCATTTAAAACACCCTGAAAACTAAGAGTTAGGAAGTTTGAGATTTACCCAAACTTTATCTGAGGCTTACAAGTTGAGTTTGGTGATAGTCAATCAGCTCTGGTTATCAAATCAGCAACAAACAAGACAGCAGCATATACAACCTCCCAGCTCTCATGGTCAAGTCAGCTCCTGTAACCTGACCAGTAAATCAACAGAGGCGTTCTGGAATACCAGTGCACACTCTCTGGAGAGTCCTAATCTGTGGCAAATAGCATTTAACATACATATCCTTGCCAAGTTATAAATCACTTCTGATTTAGTTTATTACAATAACACTCTGCTACTATATGGTATTCTGTTCCATAAGGTTTCCAGAGTTTTGTATTTTGTGATAAGGGTATATATGACACAGATCAACATAGGAGGTTGCATAGTGAAATGATACACTGCAGAGTTTCTCTACTCTGAAACATTATTTTTTTTTAAGAAGTGATTAGACAGCAGCAGAGATTCTTTCAGATAAATATCTTCCTCTTTAAAGAGGTTTTAGACTCACAAGCCACTAGGACGTAAATGAAGAGACAGACAGGCTGCAGCACACAATATGAAACAGCCACTAAACTGGCATTTCTAATGTTGAAGATTCTCACCCTACCTTGTCTCTCAATGTTTTTAATGGACTCCTGAACTGTGACTTTAATTAATCACAAAAGAAAATTTAATAGATAGCATTTTTCTAGAACAAGCATTATCAGAAGGAATAGTGCTACATCTACCAAAAAAATTACCACTTTGCAAACACTATGCTCTGCTACATCTCATAGGAGAGTATCTCTAGAGCTTCTTCAGTGTCACATTAAGCTCCACTACAGATGGTTACACGATGAATCCTATTATCACAATATATGAAGTAACACTTCAACAACTGTCTCATGCAGGTCAGTTTTGCCACAGAACAGAAAAACCAGAATGGCTCCATCAAAAGAAAACATGTAATCCTGCAGTTTGGCAAAGAAGCTGTTATGACAGCAGATTAAAAGACTATTCTTAGCAAAACTCTCTTTTTCAGAAATAATAGGATAAGGCAAGGATCTTCCAATTCCTTAATCCTTTTGCAAATAAAAGATTAAACAAAAGGACAGTAGATGGGGAGAAAATCAAGGTAAACATTTTTTAAAAGCCTTAAAATATTCAGGTTTATGGCAGGGCATTATTTGTCACTTCTTTTATTTTAAATAATACTCTTAAAATCTGAAATCAGGGAAAATTCAGTGAAGCAAGACTTCAAAAAGCTGTCCTATTTTAAGTACCAAATTCAATTGTGTCAGAAGTGCAATCTGAACACATGCTGCTAGACCCAGAAAATAGGTTAAAAATCCCACTTAAACCATCATCCTGCCAAACAACTGGGACTACTGTATTCAAGGGAATGCTATTCCATATTGCTTTATATACCTCCCTCCTGTGCAAGATCATACGTCATGGCCCTTACTCAGGTACATGAAAAAGGCTAACTGTAATCTAACTTGAAATTCATGAGAAGAGAATAAGTTATTAATCTTGGCACTATATTGTTTCAGCTAACTATCTAAGGGACTGTTAATTCTAACTGTACCACAAAATTTTGGCTGCATATGCTAGTACTCTGCCCAACCAGTAATGTGGAATGAATAGGGAACCCGGCAGCAAAGTACATCAGTAAATATGACTCAAGAGTACTTCATTGAGATCTGCACTAGGTTAGAAGCAAAGTCCCAATCCAGGATTACTCTGGGATAGGAGGAAATGCTTGGGGTTTAACCTCTTTTCGTAGGGAAAGATGAACCATATGAAACTGTTTCAGCAGAAGAAACAGATCAAAAAACTCTCTAATTTTTTTTAAAGGACAAAAGCAAACAAAAGATAGCAAGTGACCTAAAATAATCAGTAAATATCAGTGAAGAGCACAATAGCTACAGAGTATCAGAGGAAGCAAGGAGTTGCAAAACATCTGGGGAAAAAAAGGTTTTCAGAATGTTTTAAAACTACATTTAAGAATCACATCAATAGTTCCACAAAAATTAAATACATCTCAAAATGTTTTAAATCCCAGCTACAAAAACTCAGAATGCAATTATGAATGTGCTACCTTCACTAATTGAATCACTTATCTATTAAGTACAAGCAGATGAACATGTTATGAAAACCTGTCTAAAATATTTGGCAGAAAATATCTCAGCAGTAAGACCTTTAGAATGGAACAAAAAACTCCAAGACATATTACAACCTTAGCACTGACAATTCCTTCAGATACCTCCCATAATGCAGTATAGTACTTTGCACAATAATTTACTGGAAGTGGGGTGGGAAGGACGGCAGCAAATTTCAAAATAAAGGCTATGCTTTCTAGATAGTTTGTAGGAAACTACACCAACCTACAAGATTCATTACCAGCGTCAACAATCTGCTCTGTTGTCCCATTTCTCTTAGACTTTAGTAGTGCCTGACACTGTGTCCCAGCAAAAAAAAGTCCTAAGACAGAAATCTCCAAACGAAGAAGGCTTTGAGAATTCCCATTCTTTAAACAAGAACAAAAAAAAAAAAACCTTCAGAAGCATTGCTGGCTATGCACATGAAGAGATGCGATGAGAAATTTTCTGAAGAAAACAAAGAATTTCAAATAAACTACAAGAGGGGGAGAATAAACTAGCTCTAGTCACATCAAGATTTTCTGGTTTCCCCACAATACCATTTTAATATTAATGAAACCCTTTTATGTCCAACATAATCTTACTAGAAACTGAACTGTCTTTTTTCCCTCCCCATCTCAACATAGAAGCAGCACAAGAATCCTGTAATGCTTCAATTTAATAAACAGCAAAAGAAACCCTAGCTATTATTCCACAAGGAGTTCTGCATCACAGCAACTGCGCAAATGAAAGTCACTTGCTGTTGGAAGGCTTTGCTGCTCATTCAATGAACCACTGCCATGCACAAGAACCTTCCTGCTACTGTATCTCCTGAGTATCCACTTTTGGCACTAAATGAAACAAGTGAACCTAGCCCACACCCTTCTAATAAAGCTTTTTAGGACATCATGTTACTGTCCTTCCTACTCCAAAGGTGACTAGGATGTTTCTCACCATCCAAAACATTCACACAACGAACAGTCAAGAATTTCTCCAGATTCACAGTGATCCACATGTCAGCCACGGCATTCACTTTTACTGCTTCCATAACTAAAAATTAGGATTACATGCTTGAAAGTATGTTTGTACTTTTATACCCAAGATCCTGCAAGTAAGCATCGTCAGTGTTAACTTTGCTCCAACATAGTGTTAGGCATTAAAGCTATTAAAGAATCCATCTAGGGCTTGCAAGGGTGTGCCATGCCCAACACCACATTTCCCCACAGCTCAACTGTCACACATGAGTACCTGTAATCACATACTTAACTACCTGCATGTTCAAAGCCCAGGCCAGCGGCTTGGCTAAGACAAAACAGTCACTCCGGGTTGTAACTTTGTATTCTGCTCACCACCCTTTCCCTAAGATTTCTGGTTAACTTTACTAAATGGAGAAGTATGTAAGAATTAACAGAAGCAAATGAGCTGCAGGATGCCGTCTTCTCAAGGCAGCACAAGCATTAAGGACATGAGCACAGAAAGATGTATGGATGTGCCATGGCTTGCTCTTTCTCCCATCTGCCAGCCCTACCACCTCTCTAACAGTCATGAACCGCTACTGTGACCAACTGGAAATCAGAGCTGGTTTCCTCCATGAAGCTACTTCCTGGAGTAACCATGCTCCAGCTAAGTGTAGGGAACAGTCATCCATCCAGCGGGAAGATCAAAGCCTTGCCGCAGCCAACGTGCTCCTCCACTACAGAAAGCAAGACCTGGACAAACTTCAGCTGGCTACTAGGCTGCTTTTCACTGCAGGCTGTTCCTTTGGAGATGGGGTTTTATGTTTATCACAGGCATGATAGGTACCATCATCTTTTTTTTGTCCTTTATGCTAGCCTGCAAGCACTTCTGGCCTACTCAGCTGGAAAGTTCCATGCAGGGCAGAGAAATGCCAGTATTGCCACCAGTAGACTTCAAGATGCTTATCACATTTCATTACTCTTCCCTCCACAATTTCCACCACAGTTCTGAGCAGCCTTGTTTATCTATACCACTGTGCCTTTGTTTTGCTAACTTCCTCAAGCTACTTTAAAAACAATTAAAAAAATAATATATCTGTAAATAGTAGAATCATACTATGGCTTGAAAACAACCTCTGGAGATCATCCACCTGCTCAGAACAAGTAGAACTTCAAACCTGTATTCCTATCAAGCTGCTCTGGACCTTGTCCAGTCCTAAGTCTCCATCGACAGAGATTCTGTGGCCTCTCCAGACTTGGTGAAGCCCTCACCCACTGCCATGCATCAACACACTCCTTTCATGTCCTACTGAAAGTTCCATTCTTATATCTTGTGACCATTCACTCATCTTTACACTTCTGAGGGGAAAAGAGTGGTTCCATCATCTCTATAAGCCCTTGCTTAAAGATAGTTAAATACCACAATTACATTCTCCCTTAGCCTTCTCTTCCTCGGGCTGCAAACCCAGTCCCACCTCTACCCTCAGATGTTCCAGCCCCCAACTATCTGAGCAACTCAGTGCTGGACTCCCTCATTTGTCTGTCTCTCACAGGATGCATGTGTGGTTTACTGGTCAGCACTGCAGCTGGAGCTTCACAGCTGCCCCACAGATGGGAACAGTTCCTTCCCTGTACCTCTTGGCCAGGCTTTCTAATGCAGCCCCCTAAGTAATTAGCCTTGAGGGCCGGAGTCACACTACTGGCTCCTGGTCAGCTTCTCATTCATTAGGAGCCCCAGGTCCCCTTCTGGAAGAGTTGCTGCCCAGCCAGCAGCTCCCAGCAACCACCAGCAGCAGAACCATTTTCAGTTTATGCACCTACATGCATCGGGACAGACACACTTACAGAGCTGGGCATTTCCATGACTTTGAGATCACAGTAAGAAACATGATACATAATGTTAATTTTCTTATTTTCACAACAATGAAAACATCAGACCAAAGACATTTCAGGTTTTGTTCAGCAGACTAAACTACAAGGTAGATGTTTGAATGGACACAGACTACAAAGATGCTAACACACATTTTAGCCATAGTTTGTAGTTAAAAGAATAAATATTAGGTTAAGACATTTTCCTGCATGCTTTTAAGATCTATAGTTGAAAAGAAAGCTTGGTATAATGTCAACACAATCAAGTAATGGAAGGTTATCAGAGTTGGGTTTTGGTTGGTTGGTTTTTTTAATATTCAAAATCAATAATTAGTTTATAGGCTTTCCAGAAGCACTGTAGCATTAACATCTGCCCTTTAACTGTACACACGTATTAGCACATATACACTATTTGCTTGCAACACAAATATTAAAGTATATTTTCTGCCAGTCATCATTTTAGCATTAGTCTACAATATCCAACCGAGAATGATTAATAAGCATCCCATTTATTCACATATAACCAGCATTTAACAACATGGACAACAACTATGAAGTATATTTCAGTATCAAGCTTACAGACAATCAATTCATACAGAAAAGGATTAGGTTTTAATCACTTGAAAAAAGTATCTAAAGTTAAGAAGTGTGTTGCTATTAATTTTAAGTTTGGTACACCAAGATTATTATCTCCTCACACATAAATCAAAGAAAAATGGAGGCCTTAGAAAAACCTTACAAAATAAATAATCTTCAAGGTAACAGTACTATATAAACAGCTGGTTAGACAGTTCTCCACGCTGATATGACTCAACATCGTTAATGGATCTCACAATTTGATGCAGTCAGCTCCAGTCTCTTAGAAGACTTCTCACCCAAAGGCTTTGTAGTATCTATAGCAGAAGCAAACTTCTATTCACTGTTGGCTGTATGATAAGCTGGAGGGTTCCTCATGCTACACAGAACGGAAGAGTCTTCCGGCTCACAAAAGGAGGCTTGCTACTCTGTGCTTGGTGTGTTCCTTGAGCTCACACATCAAGGAAATCTTAAACAATATTTTAGAAGTGTGAAGCAATTCTAATTGGTTTTGTTTTCTGACTTAATTCTTCAAATTCAAGTAACTATTCCCTTTAATGCAAGGTTATATCATGCATAGCTACACTTACTGCTATTTACTACCCATAAATTTCAAGTGTTATTTATTGGCAATACATACCACCCATCACCAAGTCATCATGAGTTTCTCAGCATCATCTTCAAATTCTTCTAAGATAGCACACTTCTTAAAAACATCACCATTCACTAAGAAAGCTACAGTTTTGCCACAGGACAAACTTGTACAGATGAACAGTACTAATCAAATTCCACTAAATATTTGATAAATACAAACAACTTGGGAAAATACTCAGTGACCTACATCTGCAGTCCCACATTTTGAGTAAGAGTTGACAGAGAGTAGGGTATGTTCAAGTGTTGTTTTTTTCCTGAAGACTTCATGTATTACTGAGATACAATAAGCTGGGAAAAGCTATAGTAAGGAAAGTTTTGAACACTGAATTAGAAGCTGCCCCTACACCAAGCAGATTAACCCAAAAGATAAATGTTACATATTTTTGAAGTGCCACAAAAGATAAGTGAGATTTGCATTCCAACCTGCAAAAATGAAGTCCTAAAATTGTTAATATTTTCCTATTCACAAACACAGTATTTAAAGAAAGCTGAAAACATAGTTATCAGCACTGCGAGGATGCATCTTCTGCCTCAGTCCAAAAACTTCCAGATTGTTTGATTTAAGGGCCCCTATCGATACTACACATACGCTCTGAAACAATTAATACAGCTACGTGCAGAAGATGTCCATCCACGCAAAGTTACCGACTCATAACTTCTGGATGAACATTTATTACCAAACACATACTCATTCCCAATTCATTTTGCACTCTACAATGCATTCAAGAAACCAAAATACACGTCTATCAGAATGCTTTTCAGTAACTGCAGCAGAAGACCAAGCCCACAAATGGATCTTTAAACAAGCACTTCTCAACAAAAAAGATGTTTGTCCACTTCCATCACTTCAGTCTTCCAGCAACCACTACTCGATCTGTAAAAACCTTTGTGCATATGCATGACTGATAGCAATCCCCACCTAAGCAGCCTCTTGTCTTCCAACTTTGCAAGGGCCGTGCTGTTTGTTCAGACACATAAGGGAATTAATCAGGCTGAAACATAGTCTAATTGAAAGATTTTTTTCAGCTAGATCAGTTAGCTCCTTGATCTATCTTGCCACACAGCAGCTGGCAAGAAAGAACAGCAGGTAACAAACTGCTTAAGCAGGGTAGCCACAGAACTTGAAACTATGCTGTGATGTTATAGAAATATAAACACCTACAATTGCTCTGAAAACTCAAGGACTGTATCAACCAGGCATCTTCTGCTGACACTACAGTCACTGTCAAAAAGAATATATGCAAATAAAAGTGACTATTGCTGCATTTTCATACAAATATACTTTGTAATGGAGCAATGAATGCCTCCAAGTTTAGCTCATCTTTTCATGAGGATAGCCCCAAAGGGCCTTTATTCAATTTAAAGGTGAATTTCCATCTCCATTTAAATAAGGGGATTCCTAAAAGATTTGAAAACTACACATTCAGATGCTTAAATCAAAGCAAGAATTGTTTTTCAGCATCCATGTCCAAACTGTGGTGAATTTCACAGCAGGTAAACAGCATAAGTAGTCTCAACTGGACTTTTTAAGACCTTTCAAAAGCCAAGAGATCCTTCTGTAACAAACAGATGCCTACTTCTGCAGGTTTTGAATTAAGGACTAAGGGGTGTTTTAAAGGAAACACAGCAATAAAATACATTTAGCCTTTATTAAAAAAAACCCACAGATTAGACTAATTTTCAGCAATGAACATACTACACATACATACAGTACTTTTTTCCCCAAGGGAGGTGGGTGAGAAATTAAGTTTAAGAAATAGCACACCATAATTTTCAGCAGAACTATCAAGGAGGACAGTTATATTAGTCCAGAATACTGGACCAAACCTCAGAGATGATGAATTGGGCATGTACTTTCCAAGCACCTTTTAAATAATAAGCATTCAAACAATGAAGGCCTTAGAGGAAGGATGAAAAAGAAACCAAACCCACATATACAGTGAACAAATAACCAGGTAGCATTATAATCTCAATTACTACCCCATTAGCTCATGGCCTAAAAAATAAAAAACCAAACAAACCATGAAATAAACACATCATTTCAGGTAGGTAGCAGGCAGAAAATAAATTCAGTTGTTAAAGTCTCCAAACACTTGTTTATCGCCTAATATTTGCATAACAATCACCAATATAACAAGTTTACCTAAAACCTTTGCAAAGGAGGTTATACCTGTTCACCCATAAAGCCAGTAAAGGCCTTGGTGCCTAAAGAGCGAGGTTAAAAGTTAGGACACAAAAGGCACATAAAAAAGGCAACTCTACACCTGTCTAGAATAAGCAGTCCAAAACCACAGGACTCAGAACCATATTAGAACATCTTACTACTGTTTCTGACTAAAAGTCTCCATGAAGTATATGGCAGCCCACAAGATTAATTTGAATGCTTATACAAGCTAACGGTCCAAAAAGCTTGGGAACTTCTGCACTGGAAGACACCATCAAAATTCCTTTTTCAAAGTGATGACAAAACAACATCGCACACCCTCTGCAACTCTGGATTAGTCTCATTCAGCAAATGTTTCTCTCTTTCTCCCTTCTCCCATAAAAACTTTGCACAGCTGGCCCTGAAAACTATCGAGATCTGACAGGCAGCCTGCAATGTCTAGTCCCTGCACCAGCATCACGTCTTCCGCAGAGCTCCATACCTGCATCCTGCTATCCAACTAGTCTATGTTACACATCTTTGAACCAAGTGGGGAAAAAAAGACAAGATGGCTGCCCCCACAGAATGAGATCAAAGCAGGGGACTATTTGAAATCCAACATATTTTTTATAACTACTATTAGAAGAATTGAGTTTCCCTTCGTTATATACAAGGAATGCTCAGTTCAGTCAGTGAACTCACTTTGACAGTATCCTTAACTAGGTTTGGCCCAGTTTCTCTTCACGCGGCAGTTTAAGCCATTATACCTGCAAATACATAAAGATGCATGTCATATACACTCTGCCCTAGAGGTGCACTTGCTGCCATCTCCAGAAGCGAGACCAGGTCTTGTGTGGCCGGCGAGACCATCATTGGTTAAGCCCCCACACCTGTAAGTAAAACCCAGCTGCAAGTCAAACCCAGCTGCGAGGAGTAAGCTTGCTCAATTCCACATGCACATGCCCTAGGGCAAGTAATACTTTCCTTCCCCGAACAAGCAAAACATCCTTTGTGTTTACACTGTTAGACAGGCCAAAGCGTGTAGGATTTTTCGATTGTCTGAAAGACTTCAACAAGCCAGTTCCATACAACATCGAAATTCGAAAACCATTATTGTAGCTCATAAACGATCGAGTGGGATTTGTGTTTGCACGTTATTAGTGGTGCACAGGTTAAACTTGACGGAACCGCTCCAGGTAGAAAGGCATAAAGAACCAGGCTTTGGGAGTAAAACTGGATGCTGCTAGCGACACGGAGACCCTAAAGATCAAAAGAAATTCTGCAGAGACAGCTCACTCCTCTTGCAAGAAAAGTAAGAATTAAATGGCAAAATAATCAAAGCCACTACCGGGCTCCCCCAAGCCCCTCTGTCTGGAGCAGTTACATTACCCCAGAGGAGCGCTTTCTGCTTTAAGAGGCATTTCAGAAGCAAGGTCACGGGAGCTGCCCACCGAGGCGGCAGGCTCGCCCGCAGGCTGCTCCCACCGCCCCGAGCGCTGACCCGGCCTTCCCCGAGGCCCGGCGGGCGCCCGGGCTGGCCTGCCCGGGTGCCCCCGCTGCCAGGAGGAGGAGGAGCCCCGCGCCGAGCCTCCTGCCCCTCCTGCCACACCAACAAAGAGGCCCCCGCCATTATCCGGCGAGGCCCCTCCGCCCCCCCCCAGGCCCCCAGCAGCCACGGAAGGTCACCGGAGCAGAGCGCCCCGCACCGCCCGCCTCCGGGCGAGGGCACGGGCCGCCCCCAGCCCCCTGCCCGCCCGCCGCTGCCCCGCCGAAACGTAAACAAAACGCCCGGGCCCAGGCCCGGCCCCCGCGGTGCGGCCGCTCGCCCGCGCACCGGCCCGGCCCCACCGCCCACCGCCGCCCCGGCGGGGCCGCAGCCGCCCGCTCCGCGCTCACCACCTCCCGCCGCCGCCTCCTGCCTCGGCCGCTGAGTAATGAGCCGGGGCCGGACCGCGCACACGCACCGCGCTCCGCCCGCCCGCCGCGGCTGCGGCTGCCCTCCCCCTCCGCTCGCCCCGCCCCCGCCCCGCGCGCGCCGCCGCCCCCTGCCCTCAGCTCCGCGCCGGCGCTGCCCCTCCGCCGCCTCGCCCCGGCTCGGGCGCTGCGGAGCTGCGGGGCGCGACCCTGCCGGCACGGCTTCGCTCTGCCGGCCCCGGATCCTGTCGCCTGGAGCTGTGCCTTTCCCTAATGACATCCCCTCACCAGGCCTCCCTTCCTGCTGGGGCTTTCGTAAAGCATTGCCGACCCTCAGGCCTTTGCCATCACGCTCTCCAGTGCCCTGGCACCCACCCCTCACGCTCTGGCATCGGTTTTTCTGCGGCTCGCAGCCATCGCCCCCGGCCCTGGCAGCCCCAGGCCCCCCGCTGCGTGCCCGGCGAGGCAGCGCTTTATCTCATTATTGGGTGTCTGGAGCGCTGTAACGTTTTCTTGTTCTGTATCTGCTCTGGCGCTGGGTTTCCTCTAAATCTTGAGTGCTTCTTTGTGGGATTCTGAGGTATTCATTTACCATTGCCTTTGGCTCGTGGCACCTGACATCGGGTACTCTCTCCTCGGGTTTTCAATATTTTGTTTGGCATATATTATCGTCCTTTCTTTTTCTCTTTTCCCCAGGAATGTCCTGCTTAAAGACGAAAGGAGGCCTCTCGGCACCTTGAAGCCATGTCAATATCGTTGAAGCAACCCTTTGTATAATTTTAGTACACAGTACAAAAAATGCCTTATAAGCAGTATTTAAAAATAAATAAAATCTGCTAGTTAGGCACAGGACACTCTAAAAATGGACATTCCTCATTTAATTCATTGTCAAACAATTGAGTGGCCTATGTCACATTTTGGAATATGCCAAAGATTACACTGAGATTGTTGCTGCTAGCAGATTTTAGCCACCTGCATGGCTAAACAAGCATGTATTTTTACATGGTAAAGGTGGTGCTTCAGAATATTCCAGTTCTGGGACAGCCCCAAAACTGAATTAGCCAGTTTTCTGCTTTGAGGCCTTTTCTTGTTGTGGTATGCTCAACCAAAGCCAGACATTGTGTTCCCTTCTATGTTTATGTGTGCCAAAGGCAAAGTTCAGCTGGCAGAAGGTACAATATGAATCTCCACAATACATTGCAGGCAAAATTTAATCTGGGTAGGTCATATTCATCTTCACCAGCAGATTAAACTAGCCCTGCTGATTTTGGCTCATGCACGTCATTGCACCTTCAGATGTTCCTTTCTACTGGCAAACTGACTTCCGGTGTTAACCTCTGGTCTCCTCTGCACAGCAAGAAACAGGTGAGGTGACATCATGTTCAGGCAGTTCAGTTATTTGCAGCCAGACCCATGGCCTTAGAGGTCACTGAGGTTACTCCTTGATCTTTTGGGGAGAGTTACTGTTCCTGATCACCCCATGTGAAGTAAGACTGCATTGAGATTTGCAAGCGAAAAAGGACCATAGTTCCTTTACAGTATAAAATGGTGTTTTGCTTAGGCTCCAGGTTTGTCACGTTTCTTTTTCAGGGCATAATCAAATTCTCATTAAGATTTTATAGTTTACAAAGTTGACACTTTTAAACGGATATGTATTTCTAAGTGACTCTTTAAAACTAGTCCTCACAACCTTGTACACCATCAGCATCTATTGCCATCTTGCATGTAGGGCTGCTAAGCAACAGAAATAATGATGCAGAAATTAGACAAGATCAGACTGGTGTGGTTGCAAAGCATGATGAAGAGCATTATATATTTTAATAGGGGCTCCAAAATATGTAAAGATTTTATGAAGGAAAACTGTGAAAGGAAGTTAAGCATTTCGTACTGTAAATTTGCTACTTACCAGTATAATGGTTTTAAAAATAAAGAAAATACGGTAAATAGGCTTTAAAGTTCCTGTACGCTATGCAAAATATACAAGACATAGGAATAATACCTCTCTAAGTAAGGACAAAGGTTTCTTTGATCGTGTGTATAATCAATTTTTCCAAATCAAGTCCCTATGTAAGAAAATAAAACTTTGACCGTGTCATTCAGCATCACTACAGTATTGTTTTCAAAACTGCTTTGCAGAATTATTTTCTTACAAGCAGAATGGTTATACTCATACATTGCATAGGTCTGGGCGGAAACTGTGTTCTGGATTCCCCTGGCTGATGTCCAAGAAAACACAAAACCTGATGCCCATGAAAGTAAACGGGTATTTTGCAATGGAATTCAACAAACCCAGCATTTTTCTCTGGACCCTTAACAGATTAGAAGGATACAGTAGAGAGCAAAGAGTATGGTTACAGTACAACAGAACATACACGCAAGCATACAGGAGATTCATATTTGTTCGTAGAGTATCAGTAGCAGAAGAGGGAAAAAATAGTTCTGCAGAAAAATATGAAGAGAGAAGACTACACAAGGAAGCATTGCTGCTGGGCAGGGGCCAAGGTCTTTGCAGCAAGGGCTCTCAGGCTGTGGCCCTGCTGAGGCCACAGAATGATATAACTTGGCAGGATTTTCGATGACAGGTTTGACAATAAAGGTGTGTAGTGGCCCATGAGAAAGCCTGAAAGCTGGTAAGGGTCTGTTGGCAAAATAATGGGAACCACCAACCTCAGAACTTGAATTTTCCTTTCCAAAATAAACACGGAATTTTATATATAAGCAGAATCTGATGAGCAGTTTTATTTAATAATAGAAACTCCAAAATTAATTAATGAACAATCTAGAACATGAAAATCATTCTCTGCTTACACGTAATTGTTAATCATTCTGTTACCTCCTCGGTTTTGTTGTCCATATAGCATTAGTCTTGGATTTGGACTGCTCCTTAAAATAAGCAGCTGTTGAGTGTTTAAAAGATACTTTTATTTTAAAAGTGCAGTAAAATGTGAATTATGCCAAAATACTGCAAGCTTTCTTACTTCCATATATTGGTATAAACGTATGTTTCTGAAAATTATATTAAAACGTCTGGGTTGAGCAATCATGAAATTGCATTACAAATGTAGTTTTATAATATTTTTGTATTTTCATTAAGGTTCTATCAATTGCCACACTCTCAGTAGTAAACATGGTTTTAACATATTGATGTTTATAAACTGCAAAGCAAACACTTCAGGCTGAAATCTTTGGAGTCAAGGCAACAGATCTGAGTATTTGACCCAAACTTTGATGTACAAAACTCAAAATGTCAAAAATTAGAAACTATAATACAAAATAACAGGCCCAAAGCTATATGGAGTAGTCATTTTTGCCCACAAAACATCCATAGTAAAGAATAATGATCTATTTTTGCACCAAAATGGAGTAGCATAATACACATAGTAACTCAATATGCTTCAGCTGAGGGGGACTGTAGTCTATAGACTATAGACACAAGGTGGCAACTGCTTAAACCACAATAGCTGTTTTTCAAGTAAATATCCCATTATGCCTACAGTCATTTTTAGACAAGCTGAAAATAGAAACAAGGTATTCTAGGCATGTGCCCTTGCAGAACTGCTTTGCTGCTCTGCAGACTGAAGAGGAAAGACCTGTCACGTCAGGAGAGGTGCTGGAGCTAAGGCAGCCCGATCTGCCCCCCGTATAACCACCGGCGCAATGATGCACTCTTTAGATAGCTGTGCTGCTTACTGGGTGCTTGCATCAGGGACGGCACCAAGAGACTACCAAGCCTCATACAGTTCGCTGCTGTTGTTTCACATGGGCACCAGTGATACAGCTAGGAGCCGTCCGAGGAGTATCAAGAAGGATAACAGAGCCCTGGGAATGGCAGTAAGGGACTCTGGACTGTAAGTAGTTTTTTCATCAGTCCTCCCAGGCAAAGGGAAGGTGTTTGAAAGGGCCAGTTGAATCTGGTGAATCAACAAATGGTTTTGGGACTGGTGCCACTGCCAGGGGTTCGGCAGAGAAACCGGTCTACTGTGGGCAGAGGGGGTCCATCTGTCAGAGAAGGGAAAGAGCTTCTTCGGTCATAGGCTTGCCAAGATGGTGAAGAGGGATTTAAACTAAAGTTACTGGGGGAGGGGAACCTGAATCCATCCCACTCCTACCAGTTTGATGCCAGTGCCAGCAGTAGATGCCCAGAGCGTGGAGAAGGATCACAGGTCACCAGGAGAGCACCTGAAGAGCAGCACAAAGGAATTCCAGGCACTCCAGCCAGTAAGTCATCTTCATGGGGGGCCCAACTTAAATGCCTCTATACAAATGTACATAGCATGGGGAATAAACGTGAGGAGTTACAGACATGCACGCCTTGCGGCTACGATCTTATTGGAATCTTATAGAGAGATTTGGTGGGATGGTTCCTATGACTGGACTGTTGGACTGGAAGGATACAGACTCTTTAGGAAGAACAGGCAGGGGAAATGAGGAGAGGGTGTCACCTTCTATGTCAATGACCAGCTGGAATGCATGGAGCTCTGCCTGTGGACAGATGAGGAGCTGACCAAGAGCTTATAGGTCAGGATTAAAGGGAGGGCAGGGACAGGTGACATTATAGTGAGTTTCTGCTACAGGTCATCCAACCAAGAAGACCAAGCAGATGAGGTCCTCTATAGACAGATTGGAGCAGCCTTACATTCACAAGCCCTGGTCATCATGGGGAACTTCAATCACCCCCATATCTATTGGAGGGAAAACACAGCAGGGCGTAAGCAATCCAGGAAGTTCCTGGGATGCATTGATGATAACTTCCAAGGAGCCAAAGAGGAGAGATGCTAGGCTGGACCCTGTACTCATCAACAAGGAAGCGCTGGTGGGAATGTGAAGCTCAAGGGTAGCCTTGGCTGCAGTGACCATGAAACAGTGGAGTTCAAGATCCTTAGGGCATTGAGGAGGGCAAAAAGCAAGATCACTGCCCTGGACTTCAGAAGAGCAAACTTTGGCCTCTTCAGGGATCTGCTTGGTAGAGTACCATGGGTAAAGCCCTGGAGGGAAGAGGGGCCAAAAAAGCTGGTTAATATTCAGGGATCACCTCCTCTAAGCTCAGGAGCGATGCATCACAACAAAGAGGGAGGCAGAAATGCCAGGAGGCTTGCACGGATGAACAAGGAGCTTCTGCACAAACTCAGACACAGAAAGGAAACCTACAGAGGGTGAACACAAGGACAGATAGCCTGGGAGGAATACAGAGCAATTGTCTAAGCAGCCAGGGATCAGGTTAGGAAAGCTAAAGCCCTGACAGAATTAAATCTGGCCAGGGATGTCAAGGGCAACAGGAAAAGCTTCTATAGGTACATCGGTGATAAAAGGAAGATTAGGGAAAATGTGGGCCCTCTCCAAAAGGAAAAAGGAGACCTGGTTACGGGGGATATGGAGAAGGATGAGGTACTCAATGACTTTTTTGCCTCAGTCTTCATTGGCAGGTGCTCAAGCCATACTACCAAAGTCACAGAAGGCAAAAGCGAGGACTGGGAGAATGAAGAACCACCCACTGTAGGAGAAGATGAGGTTTGAGACCATCTAAGGAACCTGAAGGTACACAAGTCCATGGGACCTGATGAAATGTGTCTGTGGGTCCTGACGGAAGTTGCTAAGCCATTGTCCATCATATCTGAAAAGCTATGGCAGTCCAGTGAAGTTCCCACTGACTAGAAAAGGGAAACATAACCCCCGTTTTTAAAAAGGGAAAAAAGGGAACTACAGGCCAGTCAGTCTCACCTCTGTGCCCCGCAAGATCATGGAGCAGATCCTCCTGGAAACTACGCTAAGGCACATGGAAAATATGGAGATGACTGGTGACAGCCAGCATGGCTTTACTAAGGCCAAATCACACCTGACAAATGTGGTGGCCTTCTATGACAAGGTTACAGTGATGGTGGATAAGGGAAGAACAACTGATGTCATTTACCTGGACTTGTGCAAAGCATTTGATCCTGTGCCAAACAGCATCCTTTCTTAAGCAATCTTCAATAGATTGCATTGCCAAAAATTTAATTTCATGGGACTTCTTATGCTCAGCCACCTGTGCAAGCATGCAGCCACTGTAATCCTATCACTTATTTCTTTTAGACATTTATAGATCATCGTCACATAGGCACCTAGGTAGCTTGCAGCAGTGAAAGCTGTCTTCTGGAAATTAAGCAAATTAACAAACCTCACTAATTATTTCATCAAGAAGAGACCAACAGGAACTGTGGGTATTCAGAGGGCCCAGTTTTTCCACATTAAGGCTTGACAAGACACAACCAGGATCAACATCCATTTCCTCTTATGAAAATAGGTTAATAAATATTGTTTGCTAAGGGAGATAGATATGGAAAGAAAACCCAGACTTTGAAACATTTTAGCAAATTTCAGAAGTGATACAAATGTTTACGTGAAATAAAGATGTTTGGTAATAGTATCTTTTCTTAAACATTTTTTTTGCCATTAGTTGTGGCACAGAAGCTGCATTTCACATAAGAAAGTTAAATGGAAATTTGCTAGAAACTAATTACAACCAAACCCATATTAACTGACATAATACAGCCTAAAAAAGTGTACAAAGAAAAATGAAGCAAGAATCACACATTCTACTTGTTGATAAATACAGCTGATGTTACAATGTTTAATTCTAATAATGAAATAGAAAAAAAGAAGTTAATAAAAGAACATTGTAACAGGTAGATTTTTTAATGTAATTATGTCTTGAAAAGCAGTATGAAATTAACTTCAAGTTACTAGCTGGAGGGACCTCTTTTAATGGAACTAGAAACAGTAGTTGCCAAATGTTGTTTCACACTTTAATTCTGACTATTAGCAAGTAATGATGAACTGGGGTAGATATTTTTTTTCAGTAGTAACCAAAATGAATTGAGCACTTGCTAGCTTGAGCAAATGTAACAGAAGGCAAGCAGCCACCATGGGGCACCATGCGACAGGTTATAAATGTTAACCTGAAGGTAGGGCCATGTTCATGGCTAAGGGATATGAAGCTCAGTAAAAACGACATTTCTGTATGTCTAGTCAAGAGACTGTTCTCTGAAATATCATTAATACTATTAACCCCTTCTTTGCTGATCCTGAAAAGTTATTTCTGAGCAGCCATAATTCCATGTACAGCCAGTTTATACTAATAGGTATACCAAGTAAACAGGCAGCAAAGTATGTAGAATCATTAGACAGTCAGCCAACTAGAAATTGTTTGTGGAGGGAAAAGTAGTTTAACTATTAGAAAATAGTGTTTATGGTATCACGTGCCTCATATTTCTATACACTGACATTAACACAGCATTCGGTGTTCTTTATTTATACTACTATTCAATTGAAATTTTTCACGGGCAAATTTAGGAAAAGTTCTTGTGGTTTGGCATTATCTGAGGACAACATTAGACAGTGGTTCACTGGGCTGGATTGTGGCAATGTATTCTACCTAAGTCACAAGCACGCTGGTGTGGTTTCCTTACTGGGGAAAGATTGATTGTAAATGTGTGCAGCTTTTCAGCTGCGGGGTTTAGTTAAGCAATCTGCCAAACATACTTCTAATTTGTATCTGTACCTCACTCCTGTCTTTCTAAATCACATACTGACATGCCTGATCTCCCTTCTTGCACACTTATCAATGAAGTCTAAGTATTTGGCTTTCTAAGATTAATTCCAGAGCAAAAGGCATTTCCAGGATTCATAACAAGGCCACAGGGACTTTTTTATCAGCTGTTTCCCTCTTGTTGTTGTAACGTGGTCATAGTTGGAAAAGCCCTGTACCATCCTTTGTTCATGGTTTGTTACATGGGACCATTCAAAGTGACCAAAATTGGGTGACCTTACACTGAACAACACCACTGACAACTCTGGTGCTGAACTCAGGGGGATACCAAAGGCAAACTTTCAGCTATGTTCTCTCCAACCAGCATTCAATGTACGTCAGCCCTGAATTTGCTCATTGCGTCCTTCTGGTTAAAAAAAGACTTATCAGGAATGCACCAATTCTTGTCAGAGTTTTAAAATTTCAACTTCTAAATGCAAACACCTCCCCCATCTTAGTAAATGTGTCATAGATTATCTCTGAAAAGAGCTAGAAAATGACTGTATTTCAAATGAAATTGGTCAACACCAATTATCCGACATCCTGTCTAAATGCCTTATTAAGATCCCATACAAAAACGAATGACTTCTGAATGTAGTTTTGAAAAACATCTAAATGTGGGGACTTTGATCTAAATGGTAGGTAGAAGGACAGAGATAACTTAGCTTTATCTCTTTTGATTTGTTTTTTTATTATGAACTGACCAAAGCATTTTGAAGACAATTAATAGTGCGTATTAGGTCTATACTACACACTACTAACCAGTAAACTACACTGGTCAGAATAAGGAGGATAACTGCAATAGCAAATTATTCCCCTTGGATGAAACTGTACCTCTTTGTGCTAGTTTGGTGCCTGTACACATCTCTGCATTGCAGAACACTACCCTGTGACCACTTACATACGGTCATTTTAGGATTTTGGAAATCTGAATATTTAATCACTTCAGCTATTGTAGAGAAAAATTACTTTCACTCTATAAATAAAGTGTTAACCTGATATATATGGGTATATCTGAATGTATGCAGATTTCGTTGTGGTGGTGAAGAGCAAATCAATATATTTTTTTTTGCTTTCTCTTGAGAGAAAAGAGATCCCCCCCATCCCTGCCCCACCCCCCCTCCCCAATCAGCATCCACGTCATTGCAGAGTAAAATGGCTATTTTAAATGAAACTATACATGGAGTGTACACATGGAATTCCATCACCATATTCCAGAAACGTTTAAAGAAGTTTCACTCTCTTTCCTCAGAGTAATGGCCTGAACTTACAGTTATTTAGAGAGTAACTCCATTATAGTCTGAGCACATTTGGCATTAAACAGTGTCAGTTTGCACTTCATATCATTAATTGCTAGCTTCACACCCTCTCTCCTTGTATCCCATAAAGATGCATTGGAGGATGTATCATAGGAATATTGCTCCTCATTGAATTACTCATGGGATCAGCAGAGCTGCAAGCAGGTATCACAAACATGAGCCACTTGCCCAATCACATTTTATTGCCTCACATCACTTTTCAAAAGCAGTGTAAGAAGCAAAAGCAAATTAAACATATTGTATTAAAAATGATATTTTATCTAATCCATTCATAGAAGTTTCTAAAATTTAGAAACTCCCTGGAGTTTGATCAAGCCTTTGCCAACTATTGTTCTTAAGGAAAACCAGTTACTGTCACAAGTGGCAGGTAAGAGTCATGGTGCATTCCTGCCCCATTCAAACACAAACTTGAAAACAAATCCCAAAATTCACAGTTTGGTGGGGGTTTTGTTATTAACTTATGAATTATGTCTTAAACAGTAACAGACTGTTAAGATACGTTTGTTCAGCTTTTAATTTTATATTAATGTCCATCCTTTCTTTGCATCTTGCTTACATATTGGCCCCTTCTCTTTTTCTTCAAAACTGAGATCAGGCCCACACAAATCACAGCTGATTCCCATTAAGATATTGCTGTGAAACAGCCCTGACAGCAAAGACTAGAACAAAAGCATAGACTCACAACCCTACACTACTTTGCTAAACTAAATATAGATGACTGGACTAAATCCAATCTGCTTAGAAACCATTATGGAAATAAAACTTTAATTTGTATGTGTAGTGGGCACGGGCATGACGCATGGAAGTTCATTATCAGAAGTGTTTAGGTCCTGTTATATGACTTGAGCAGATTTAAAACAAAAATGGATATTGAGTGATTTTCTGAAAGCTCAAGTGAGCTCCATTTACCTCTGACAGCTCAAGCAGTTTATGATCCACTCCATGGGACTCTGAACTAAAACCAGTTAAAATTTAACATAAGCGCTGTGAGTCTTCTCTGTTTAAGAAACCCCATGCCTGACCTGTGGTTGTAGTTTTGACAGCTTGCTTGTACCACTGTCAGCTGAGAAGGAAATAATAATCCTCACCTTTATGTAAACTTTAAGAGCTTCCCACACTTCAGCTTCTGTGGGATAAAAAGGCATTAATGTAAGAGAATAATTGGATTCTGACCATTGCCAGTTCTCAGAAATCTGGACTGAATATACAGGAGATCCTAAGCCTCCATGCAGCAGTTCCTTCACTGGGATAAAGTCTTTCATCTTGTTAACCTTATTTCATAGTGATCAAGTTATATAAAATTTGCCACAATTATATACATGTCATCTTTACACAGTAAGGATTTAATAGGTGGTTAGAATGAATGCAACTGAAGCTCTCATACTGTCTCTTTTGAGGTTATGAATCTGAAATATTACTTTGGTTCACATCAATATGATGTGAGTAATTTTCTAAAATAGCTGTTTTCAATGACTATTTAGAACAGAGAAGGAACCATGGGTGAGAATTTGATTTCACAAATCTGGACCCGTTGCTTACACCAGCAGAACTACTACAGGTTTGCCTCGGGCCCAAGTTTTCATGAGAAGAATGATTGAGTCTTTTCTTAAAGCAATGGAGCATAAAGCATTTAGGAAAATTGATTAGCTAATCAAACCAACATTTCTACCTGATTTAATGGGAACATATTATGGAGGACAAGAATCAGGACTGGAGATAGTCTTACCGTCCAAGGAAGGACAAGACCTTAAGAAGAACATGGCTGAGAGTCAGCTGATAAATCAAACAGTATGAGGATCTAGGGTAATGACGATCTCAGCTTCTGGTGGTAAAACAATCTTGAGTTGTGTTTACCATAGACATGGACAGCAAAAGAGATGGTTGCTTGATATGAATATTTTCTTGTAGCTTCTGGCCTTTTGTATAATACTGTATTTTCTGTCATCCGGTTTTTGAGGGTCTTTAAAAATAAAATCCTGTCTGCTCTATCTAAATACTAACATTATTGTAAAAGTGGCTATTTGCCACTGCAATTCATAACATAATGTCGATAAGTTCTGAGGTTTTTTGTTCTGGTTTTTTTTTGGAAGTAAATGAATTAATTCAGACTTTTTGGACTCAATGGGACTTCTATTCAGCTCAAACCAGAAGAAAGCTGTTTTGAAGATTGAAGGAATAAAATAGAATGCCAAGAGTAGCAGAGCTGGGAAGAATGAAGGAACAATTAATGTGAAGAGCTTACTGAATATGTCCAATAGAACTTTCCTTTTTTTTGTTTTGCTAAGTTTTTTTTTTCTCTTCACTTTCTTATGCCCAGCTTACAGTTGCCCTGCAGTATCCCATGAGCTCGCTTTGCCCTGCTCTGAGCACAGCTGTACTCTGCAATAATTAACCAGAATTTTTCAGATTGAGCAATATTAAACAAAACATGAAATTCCCTTCTTTCAGTTGTTTTTTCTGCCAGACAGACCCACCAAAATCTTATCCTCTTTGTTTATTGAGTCTGAAGGATTTTGCTGCTCATAAAAGACACACTCACCCCCTTAGACCTTCAATCTCTGCTTTGGTGTAGTGCTTCTCTCTGGATTGGCAGGGGACTGAAAGTGACATCAGTCTACAGGGTTTTAGATCTAATGCTCCCGTGTGCGTCAGGTAATCCAATTGAGTTCTTATATGTCGACGGACCCAGAGATTTATATTGAGCCACTTCCTAAAAGCTGACTCTTATTACCTAGTGGGTGAACTACCAAAAAAAAAAAAAAAAGAAAGAAAGAAAAAAAAAGGGTGGAGGGTAGAGAAAAAGAAAAAAGAAAAGGAAGGAGTGTAAACAGCCTCAGCAGACATGACGCTGCCCTCAACTTCAAACCAGGAGCTGCTAGGCTTGGCTTGCAAGCAAGAGAAGGAGCCTTACTGTTTATTTGCTTAGCCACTTGCCAGACCACACAGTGCTTAGTTACAAGATATAAACAAAGCAGTAAAAAGAGAGAAAGGAAGAAAGACAGAAAGCAGAAGGAAAGGAAGAAAAAGAAAGAAAAACCAAGAAGCAAAAGACCAAACAAATCCTGAATATGTTTTATGTGACATCTACAGCTACGATGATCTAAACAGTCAGTATTGGGCAAAAATATAGAAGATTTCAGACTATTCTGGATGCATCATCTGTCCAACTTGTACAGGTAGGTTCTTACATATCTCTCTTAATTGCTTTATCAATTAAATAAGTATCAAAGCATTCACCTTCTTGAGTTTGCACAACAGTATCTAATATTTACCCTGTTGGTGTCTTTTACATTAAAACTAATTTCATTTCTCTCAGGTCATTAGCTAATTCTGATTAGAAGGCTAGTTGCTTGTATAAAAAATTATAATATAGAGTTGGTCAGACTGTGGTCCACAGAATGTTAGTATGTTAGTGCTCAGACCCTCCCGCCTTCTGTAGTTAGAAACATTCACCTATGACAGAATTTCACTGATAAAAATTCAGAGAACCTTAGCCTATTTTTACGTTCTATTGAAGGAAAAGGAATAGAAGGCACTAAATTGTTACTGCTCTTATGGCAGGGATAAGTCTTCATTTGTATAACACATTCCACATGATTCTGGAAAACATGTTTCAGTACATTATTTATTCATGGATTTATAGTGAGTACTATTATTTAGGAAACAGCACGGAACTCCAAACAGTAGAAAGATTAGCAGTGATTACCACCTGGGACTAAAGTCTCAATTAAGAAACTGGTTTCCTAATTTCTTCTCTACTTCTCTCTAATGTGTTTTCAGGCAAGTCCCTGGATTACAGTTTGCAGTTTCTAAAATAAAAGCAGCCCTATTTTATGGAAGTTTTAGCATATGCTTTTAAACATTACTGATTTAGAAATTTTTAGATGGACATTCCAGAGGAATACAAATAATGGTAATTTACTGTTTACATCTAAAGTGGATCAGTAATGAGAGCAAACTGCACCATCCTCAGTGAGGTGGTAAAAGAAGGCACTGAGACTTTCTCAGGTGGTAGAGCCAGTCAGCATCAGAATCAAGACCAGAAGCTTTGGTTATCTCTCTCCACTGCAAACAAAGGTCTAACAATAACACTTTCAGGACTCAAAAAGTAGCTCTAGAGTACCTGTGTAACATATTAACAACAGGCAAACCACAACAGCATTGACTACAGCTGCTTGAGAAGCTAAGGAGAGACTTTGGGAAGCTTGGACAGTATAGGCTAAAATCTTAGCTTAGTCTTTACTTTGAAGTAAAGAGGAAATTGGAATTTGGCCCTGTAAGTCTGATTCTGTGGGATGCTGAGTTTGTTTTCTCTTGGCATCAGTAACATTTTTTGTCTTTGAGGAACATTGTCCATAGATCTTGGAAGTCACATCCTTTAACACCCTTACCCCTCAGCTCATGAAATTCATTACAGAGCGGCACATAACCACACTGTTCAGGTAATCAGATTTCAACTCCTTCCTTCAAAAATTAGACTTTTTGAAGACTGGCCCAACCCATGAGAAGTTTGTGATTTCCTGGCAATGAAATATGGCTCACTTCAGCAATGAAACTTATCCCCCTTGAGTGCCGAATACTTTGCAATAGTCTGGTTAATTCTCCTATTGATTAAAGTGCACGTTTCTAAGAAAGGAAATAAAAAAAAGAAATTTACATTAGAGGGTGAAAAAATATTGTAAAATGAAGGATGTATCATTACAGCTATAACTTCTGTGGTATAATCTTTATAAGGAAAAGTCATGCTTTTGCAACATGGCAACTCCCTTATAGACTTGTTAGTGTTTACAGATTGGGCTCTGCCTCTCTACTTTATTTGAACAGAATTTTTTAACATCATTTTAAGAGTTTCTTCAAATTATAAATCCATAAATTTCCACCCCATATTTCAGAGTTGAATTTCATACTTAATGAAATCCATCTCTCTGGTATGAGGAATGCAGTGTATTCTCTCCAAAATTATAACAACAAGTGTATAATGAGTCACAGTATAAAATCTGCATATGGAATATATGTGAATAAATCAGGTTATGATTTAAGTTAATTTTAAACCAGTTCTTTCAAAAAATGTGCTCTTTTCAGTCTCTTCCACCTTTTCATACAGCTAAAATGTATTGGCATTTTATGGACAAGCAGCACTGAAATATAGTAGGCTGTACTTAAGCAAAGTAATTAGCAATCATCCAGCTTTTTACCCAGTTATTATGCTTATATTTCCAGGTAAAAAAACATGTCATGAGTGACAGCATGTATCAAGCATTGCCTTTAAATATATTAAAGGATTACTGTATTGGCCCTAAGATGCATTATATACACAAGAAGTTCAGACTTTAATTTAGATATTTTTAAAAGTCTAAAGTACACTGTGATGGCATCTAATCTCCCCAGATTATTTCCTTTTCTATTTCTCTAAAATATTCCTACAGTTATAATTCAGATATTAATTACATTTATTTTCAATACAGTTTTTCTGTACTTCCCCTAATATTATCAGTAATAGTCATCAGTTTGATGATAGCAACAACATTCACTTAATTCAGTTTTAACTACATTTCAATATTTTTTGAGAATCAACTATTTGAGAATTTACTTAGGTTTTCAATTTCAATAGATGAATAGCGTCTATAAACCCAATACATTTAGTAGTCATTTCTTACTAAATACTTTCTATACTACAATTTGATAAGTTTCATCTGTTTTATGGAAGAGTACTGTTCTTCAAAAACAAAATATAGCCTGAAGTATTAAACCAGAACTGTCATCAACACAACAGATGCAGTCAGACCCTATCCAAAGCTTGCAGTTACAGACTGAAGTGATCATCTTCTTTCCTCTGTAGGCCATCGCATGTTACAGTTTTGTGGATTGCTATGAATCAGATGCAAAACAAAACAGGTTTAAGGTTCTCACTGACACCCAGTTTGGTTCCAGTTTCCAGTGCTTTTTCAGTATCTCCTAAGTACCTAGTCCTGATTATCTTGGAGACCAACACATCTCAAAATCTCCATACAGTATTCCAGATTAAAGGGTTTGGATTTTTTTTTTAAAGAAGCAAACAACATGCAGCCTGGAGCAACAAAAGATTGTGATCCTCATGTGAAAATTGTTCATTTAAGAATATTTAAGTGTAGACACTCTTAAGTGGGGCAAAATTATTTCACTGATCTCAAACTCTCCATAGCGACCCAGAATCAGTTTAATATACATATGTACCATGCGATAAACTTGTGTCTCTATAAAAAGCAAGCCCTATCTTCCCATTTCAATTCAGAATTTATTTTGTACCTCAAATATTTAATCTGTACCTATAGTAGGATAATCTTAAATTTCAAAAAAATCTCTAGATTCACATTTATAATTATATAATATTTAAGTGCATAAAGGAGATCAGTTAAGTATCTTCCTGGAGATACCTCCTACACAATGCAGAGAGGTGATTCTGGCCCTGGTTCAGGTTCATACGAAACACGGTCCTTGCCACCACAACTCAGGAAAGTCAGAGGCAGTGAGACTGATGCTAGTGCATCCATTCCTTCTCCACCTGTGACTTCAGATATTGTTCTGCCTTCGTCATGTCACATCAATGTGCTGTTAGGCTTGGGAAAGACTGTAAATTCTGTAAATTTATTTTGGAATTATCAGTGATGATTTCAAAACTATATCTCAATCCAAATGATAGTATTGGCCCTATTTTTAATCCCCCTGATTTTGTATTCAAGTTTGATTTACTGCACAGCAATGCCTGACATAGGCTGCAAGAACTTTTCTTAGGGTATTTAGAATACTTGATACTAAAAAAGCATTTGTAGATATTATTTATGTTTAAATTTACTTTTACTCTTCAGTGGATTTTCAGTCCCTTTTGATGAAGTTTCTGAACTCTTGTGTCAAAGATATAAAGACACAAATTCATCGCTCAGCTACTCTTAAATATAAGGCACTTCAAAGCAATGTTACTTTAAGTTATTAATCTTTGAGGGGTGGAACCACAGAGGAAAGTCAAGAGACAGAATAGACAGACTGATTTTATCTAAGCTGAAGTCCTCACCTGAGTGTGTTCAAAAATTACATTACTTGATATGGTAATTAACACATTGTCCAGCACCTCATATCAAGTGAAAGGATGCTGACTAAAAATGCATTTTTCTAGATGCTCTTCATTCTAAAAGATCTTTAAGAATTAGCAAGTCTGTCTTGCTCATCTGTCTGCTATGGACCCCTTTTCAGCCCTTAAAATCAGTCTGTTAGCCCTCCCACACCCTAGGAAAATGTCACTTCAAATTCCTATCTTTCCTGTCATTTGATCAGCTTAGATTTGAAAGCAGAATGCTAGATATCTTGCAAAATAGCACCTGAGGTCCTCTGGCTAAGTCTCTTCTTCCAAATAGTCCCCCTACCCACCCACCCACTTCATCTTCCTGCCACTGATACAAGAAGTTTTGCCTTTGACTATACTGAAGCAGGATTGTGTCCCCTTGGTTTTGGTCATTCATTTACAGGAGGTGCTTTTAGACTGTCAGGCAGCACCTGAGGCCTACATGGGACTGCTAGACATAAATCAGAAATTAGAGTACAACAGCTGAAAGAGCTAGAAGGCTAAAAAGCCCACTGTATCCAGAGAAAATTGGCTAAAGACCATCTTTTTATAGACTTGTGTATAGTTTTATTGATGTGTCCTTCAGTGCAGCACTAGAAGAAATAACTGCTGGTCTCTAAAGTTGCCTTTGAAAGTGACCAATGCCGATTCAGATACTTCCACACAGTGTAGTGGTTAAATGAAGCAAAGTGAGTGTTAGCCAGCTTTTTCTTGTCTTCATGTGCTGTGGGTTTACACCAGCTTACACATACGTTATGAGTAGACAACGTTTTGTGTGTATAGTGGTGCAAATGGAAGAGGTGACGCTCCGAGCCCCCTCTCACTTGTCTATCAGTACAAGCCCATGCTCGTACTCTTTTAGTGTGGCTAGTGGCTGAGGTTAGCAACCTCTCAGATCCATCAGAAGACATAATTACGTGGCCTCTCTCTGACTTATTCATGTCAAAATCAATTAGTCACCTCTAGTAGAGCGGCTGTGATAAGCATTTATGTCCAAACCATAAAGAGGCAATACACCTTTCTCAGACACAATTGTTTACAAAATCTACATCTATTTACAGCCTTCAGCAATTTAAAAGCTAGTTAGGTTTCCAGCTTGGTATTTTGCAACATACAGATACAGTAATGAAGCAGAACTGGATGTTCAGTCAGAAGAAAGACCAGACCTCTGCAAGAACAGCTTCCAGGCAGTAAAAATTGAAAGGCATTTCTGGTTGACAGAAGCCTTTCCACTTCACAGAACGCTTGGTTCCTACCCAAGGTTAATCCTTTGTTGTTGTTTTTGTGTTTGTACACAAACTTCTGGCCAAAGTTCTCATTTCCAGTTGTTCTTCAGGATGCCCAAATGGGGCAAATCTGTTACTGCTTCAGACCAGAAACAAACTTGACCCCATTATTTCAAAATCTAAACATGATTTCTCCTTTCTCACCATCTTATTCACTGCTGTGTCCTATGATCTCCCCTTTAAATCTGTGTTTTTCATCATCATTTAGGTAATGAGTTAAGCCTTTCATGCTATAGAAACTGATTCTACGGCTGAACCAACTCCCCAGTAAACTCCCTCTGATAGGCTTGCATGAAAAGGGCTGTTATTTATTTAGGAGTCCAGATGACCTCTTTCTTTTGAGGACTCAATTCAGATGACCATGTTTGATAAGAGAAGGTCAGTTTCCCTACAAAAGTAATAGTTTTTAGCTCTTTTGTTGTATTTATACAGTCAACAAAGCAGCAAAATTAAAGATGAAGGTTGAAAAAAAACAAGTTTCTCCCTTCCATTTTACTAAATAAGGTTGTCAAACCTAATAAAGCGAAGTTGCACTTATGGTGACCCCGGCATATGAAATTACTAATGCATGATTGTTATTAAGAGTTAAATTCAGATACAAAGCTGTAATTCATTACCTTTTATAATAAATTTGGTTTCTTTCATTGACCATAATTTCAATGACTGTTTGGATAAAAGCTTGCACATATGATAAAAAATAATGTACCAAACCAGAATAAAATAATTTAGAAAGAAATGTGATAAATAGGTGGAGGTTTGTGGCAAAATGATGGGTTAGCTTCACCTCGGCATACCTTTCATATCTATGCAAGAGGAGTAGATTAAATTCTTCCAGGGGAAAATCTATTGACTTGAGACAGTCCACGTAATGAATGAATGTTTTTCAAAGATTAGAATGGGGAGGGGATATTTCAGGCTAATTTGCCTGTTTGGATGTCACTGCCTTCTTCCACAGAAGTCATCAGAAGATTTGTATTTGACCTCAGAGCATGAATTGGCACTGAAAGCCCTTTGCTACTTTTTCCAGGCACAAAAACGTTAACCTCTATATCCTGGCCACACTCCAAAGTAGGTGATTACATTCTGCTGCTCTAATTTTTCCCTGCAGGCTCAACTAGACCTAGCATAATTTCCTGATGTGTAGTGTTACTGCAAATAATCAAGTCCCTTTTTGCAAGGTTATTGTTAACTTTTTCCTCCTTGCATCCCAATTTGTCTGCTTTCCCTTATCAGTTGTGGCTTGTTTGAAGGTCAGAATTGTTTTGGTTCTGGATCACAGATTTTATTGAATTGAGGGACTATAAATATGTGCACTGTTACAATGATAACAATATATTTATATCACTTCTACTCTCATATCATAGACATAGCACAGTCTGGCTATAAAAGGAAAGGAAATGTATTTTTTCTCCAAGCACTCACCCAGTTATATTTTTGTCAAATACCACATCATACTGGTCTTGAGAGCCAAGAGTCAAACACAGCCCACAATTACAGGGTATTCTGAGTGTGTTTAAAGATCAGTTGCCAATTTGCTTGTAAGATAACATATCGCTTAACTCTACATTGCATTAAACCAATAATTTATTACACTTTAAAGAGGTTATGATTTCCATGGCCATTCAATCTAATAATTTTTGGGAAGGCATTTGCACATCATCATGTGCAGAATTAATTTAATTCATACTTAGTATTAATCTGAGACATTGTTTTTACTCTGAAAAAATATTCACTACAAAAGTTAACCAGCTCTGGTATAACTGCTGATTTCACTTTGGCTCTATAAAGCTGTAATGCCTACACTCTGGATAGTTGCATGTTGAGTAACTTAAGCTAGTTAGAAATACCAGCACTGAAATCACTTGGTATAAGCACTTCTATCTAAAATAGAGGATGCCGGGCTCCTTTCCCCACAGCACTAAGTAGAGTCTGGTGGATTACCCATATGAGAAGCCATGCAGGTTCCAGCTCTGGGGAAGTGAATTGACTGCTTAGTCCCAGTACCACAGGGTTAAGTGAAATGCTACTGCAGTAATTTATTATTAAGAGAAATGGTGATGGCTTAGATTAAGAAGCTTTGTCTGTCTCTTCTAATTAAGGTTAGGTTCTTAAGGAGCTTTACTATCCTTTGAAGCTACAGAGACTAAAATTAGGACTCTGATTCTGTTTAAAATGTCACTAGGTTGGTCCATAATCCCACAGCAATTACAGCAAGGGATCATTCTTCCAATGTTGTGATTCCTTGTTTGGAAGCTAGTGTGCCAGGACAAGACCCCATGAACCAAAGTTTAAGTAGTCTATTAATCAGCAACAAGTTGTTCCTGTGGAACACTGTTTTGCTCTTGCAGTGACCCATTGAAGACTGCACAGTAAACAAGAAGCTGGCAAAGAAATCAGCTGTAAGACACAGTAAAGTCTATTGCAGGCAGAGAACAAATGTTAGCAGTAAGTCGGATGCGCAGAGGGTGAAGGAACAGGGGAAAGATCTGTTTTCAGCCTGTAAGTGACCTCACGTTACAGTGGTGTTTCTCATACATGACAATAGCATCCTAGGCTCTAGTGCCCTCACTTGGTGGTCTACAGACAATGTGAAAACCTCAATGCAATAGATGGATCACCTCCAATTTTTTTCATTCTGCCCCTATTTACACATCATACAATGAACCTATGATGCTCTCTGTTACAAGACAGTAACAGCAAAAACATAAGTTAAGTTTGAGGTTTTTTAGCAAATTTTCGGCTTGGATTCAGTTTTCCTTACAGATGTGTAGACCTAGAGCAGCTCTGCCTAGATTAGTAAATTGCAGAAATGTTAACACTGGTGACATGGAAAACCAAACCATTTATGAAGAAAAACCCCTTATTTGATAATACTTAACATGATAAAACATTTGGAGGAAAAGAAGCCTTGATACTTCAAGTCAGAAGTCCATTTCTAGTTGGCTGGGATTAGGAAAATACTCTTCTGATAAGTAAGAGATTAAATTATGACTTACTACAGGATGCCTTTCTCTAAGTGACCTGATGCTTCATTGCAGCCGAGACAAAACAGAGTGTGTGGACCAAGATTCTTCTGCAGTATGCCAGGTCTTACGTACCTGTCAGATGGGACAGTGTGCTGGGAGCACTAAATTGCTATTCAGCAGCTCACAGAGGGAATCATCTTTTAATTTGGTTTAGTGAAATAAAGCAAGTTTATATGTATATTGGTATGGATGAACTGCAAGTTCTGAGTCTCAGGTGTTGGACCAAGAAAATCTCTCATCAATGAATTCAGTAAGAGTCTACCAGCTTTTACTGAGCAATCTGCTGGGCAATGAATAAAACTCAGTTGCTCTGTTGGACTGTGTTTATAAACTTTTCATGTTACAGTGCATATGTTCTGCTTTGCCATTCTTTTTTTTTCTGAGATTATCTGTTATGATTTTATAGACAAGAACATCCAATTAAGCAGCAAAATAAATGTCCTACCATTCAGATAATCACTCACAAAGTCTGAACAGCACATATTCATGAAGGATCTCCCAAGTAAAAACTACTTGCCCCACAGAATCTTGTGATTGGTTTCAACTGATGAGTAAAAGGGCTCAAAAAGCTTACAGGAAGTCACTTAGTTCAGTCCCTTTACTCATTCTTACTCAGATTAAGATAGGGATGAATGATACTTACCTTTTGTGAACAAAGAAGTAGGGTGGTTCACAAAATATTTCTTGTCGTGAGAGAAGGGTATGGTTGTAACCAGTATGGTTTGCTTTGAGCAATTCAGTTTCTCTAGTGTGTCCAAAATCTGGTTTCTACTGCAGCAGGCATGAGCAGTTCCTGTGTGACACTGGCCGAGGTCCTGTGGGTAAAAGGAAGCCCCTTGGAGGAAGAAGAAGTATGGGCACTCTTGTACTTGGCCACAGTGCAGCTTCTGGAGGATCTTCACAAAGGTGAGGTGAAGAGTATCTTCTTATAGTTCTTACTGTTGGAAATTCATCCTTGAGTTACTTTAGTTCTTTTGAGGGTTTTGGCTTTTTGGGCAGGGGGTGGGGGTTTTGAGACAAAAAGCACTAATGACAATAGAAGCATATTGCTAATAAAAATGAGAAATCTTTCAGTGCTGCTGGGATTACATGTAGACTGCTCTGCCTACATAAGAGATCCCCAAGGTTTTGGTGTTTTTTGGTTTTTTTTCCAGATTACACATCAGATATTAATTCAGCTAAGTACAACTATACACAGTGGAGCAGGACAGAATAGTCCTTCCTAAAATCTGAATAAAACACAAACAGAAAGCACCATGCCAGCTAGGATCATGTCCTTCATGTACTGATAGAGTAGGACAGGCAAATCTGCATGGCTCATTTATCTAGTGAGAGGTTTTTATCTTTGATGATAATAATGTGACTTACAATGGCTAGGCAAGTAATCATGATGAATGCTTGTCAAGCAGGCCAGCTGTACAAGACAGCACACCTGAGCAACCTGTCACATTTTTAGAACTGTTTATGACAATGGATATTCCTTTTTTGGGGGGAGAATGAATGTGATGTGTTCTTACCTCATGAGCATGTAGAATCAAAATACAGAATACTGAAGTGCAACTTCTGCTATAGCTGGAGGAGTGGACTTTTATTACCAACTAGTTTTTAATGGACTAGAACACTTGACTAGCAGGTTGACTACCCTATCAGTTCTCTGTTATCTAGTGTAACAAGAGGCTAGAACACCCAGATCAGGCACCAGAAATGTGCAAAGGAGTGCAGCACAGAGATACCCACCTAGATAGATTCAGCTCAGGTCTATGGCAGCTTAATAACTCTGTGCCAGACACTAAGCTGACACTTACGTTTTCCTGATTTCTTGGTTTTATTTTGTTTTGTTTTGTTTTTTTTTAAAAGGGAAAACACTTGTTTGATGTCTGTTGAATTGAGATAATCAGCCTATGTTCCCTGTGCTGCACAAGATAAATGTAGGGTATTATGATCAGAAGAAGAGTAAAACATGAGGAAGTAGGGATGTAGAACCAAGCTGGTCTGTAGGTCATATTCAAGGCTGCTCAAATGTCTTTAGAGAGCTCAAGTCCAGAAGGGATGCCAAGTTGGACTCATTCTGAAATTGAATCCCCAGTGCTCATTTCTTATAGGGCAGCAAAGGTGAACTGTCCCTCCATAGCATTGTCCCAGCTGACTAAGGCATACCTGGCTCCACATCCCAGCTACAGCTATACTGCTTCTGGAATCAGCCTCTTCTCAGGGCTAGTACTGCTGTGTTTGAGGTAATAAATCCTGCTAGACCTGGTGACGGTCAGCACCACTTGCTATAGCAGTATTTGCAATGTGTTTGGGCACTGACTGGTTAGGCAGCTATGCTCACTTGTTGGCTGGCCAACATTACAGAAGGCCAGGTGATCTTCGGGGCTAAAGTATAAACTGGCTATCTGTTTCTAAAATGGACAAATTTCCCAGCATGTGCTAGCTGTATTTGCACACAATACTAAAGAAAATGGGAAAGGAGCAAAAGAGAAAGCTAGGTGATGATTTTAAGACCTTTTATTTTCTAAAGAAGTAAACGCCACAACTGTTGCAAATACCAGTGTCCATAAGTCTTGAATCTCTAGGTCCTCTGGCTATACAAACCTCCTAGGTGTATATGAGTTCCCAGCTTAACAATTTACCCATTTTTACCATCCATTTTCCTGATGTAAAGGTAAACATGAATAAGATCTAAATAGCTAATTTTTAATATATAATTTTTAAATGCTAAAATACCGAAGCCTTTTGGGCATGTTTCTGAGCTGTTCTCCTATGGAGATCTGAATGGTCTCTGTTCTCACAGTCTAGACTGAAGAGAAGGGTTAAACAGCCAACTTTGTTTTGTTTTGTTACCTATATTTCCAGGAACCCTATATCTAAATATTGTCATAGATACTGCAGCTTTTCCCCTTTCTAAAGTAAACAGATTGATCTTATATGCTTTTAATCGTGTTTTTTAAACAAATATTTTAATGAAATCACTTGGATGTCTTTGGTCAAATGCACTCAACATATGTATGCAAGTGCAGAGTGTTTGCAGAAGACTTTACATCCTAATGTTTCTACTCCTGCTTCAGACCGCTGGGACTGACCTCAGTGGATCTCTTCAGTGATATTTTTTAAGAGTACTCAGCCCTTTTACAAGAAGAACCCAGCCCATTACTGAGACACCTTCAAATAGTTTTTTCTCAGGGTCTTATCAAGTTTAGGAGCCTACATTTACCATTTGACAATACTTGAAATATCCCCTCTTTTAACAGAACTGACAGAAGTACTGAATGTGAATAATGCTAAAATATCATGGCTTTTCACGTTACTGGTAGAATCTAGACTAACTTTTAGTTTGGGTAGTTTTCGTATGTGCATTCTGGTAAAAAAAATCCCAAAGTTCAGGTTAGTTGGAAATGATGTTTCCTCTTAAAGGAAAGCTTAGCAGGTTATAGCAATGGGACTTGGGAAGTGTTGGGAAGCCTCTGTTGACTAACATGGTGTAGTCATCAAATCCGGGCTTTGCATCAGTTTCTTCATCTGTACAGTAGAAAGAAAAAGATACTGACTCCTGACACTGACTTTCTGTCAAAGTAACTTGGCTTTGGTAGATACAATACACTTAAAGAGAGGTTACTACAATGCAGAGCGGACTCACTACTATAAGCAGCACACAGAACAAAAAAAATATCACCAAAGAGAAGAGATTTGTACCATAGCCTTGCAACTTAATGGAAGCTAACTTAAGGTCTTTTGCAAATGCCAGCTTCAAAGTATTCATGCTTTATTGGAAGGAGTGTTCTACTCTTCAGATATTCTTTTGTGCTTTGCACAAGACGATCTACCAAAAATGTCAAGTTGTCCAGAATTTGCACATGGGATGTAATTCTTCCTTTCCTTGAACTTCAGAAATCCATTGAAATCAATATATTGTTTATATGTGTGAAACAATGTGAGAGGGAAATAAAGTCTTTAACCACCACTGAACTCCAGCTGACAAAACCAGCTAGGCATAAATGAAAATGATTCCACTGACTTCTAGGTACATCTCCAGTAAACTTCAGTGATGGGTTTGGCTAGGCAGTTGAGACATCAGCAATATGACTTCCTGAGCACAGTGAATTCAACACTAAGAACCCCATTCATTATTTTCTTCAAAATTTTTCAGACCCTGCCATCTGTGTGATTTGTCCATGGTCAGTACTACTGTCTGCTGAAGGAAATTTGTCCTTCCAAAACAATGCATCTCAGATGGAAGCTGTCCCTTTCAGTGCACCAGAACTGCTCCACAGACAAAGTAAAACCCAGCGTATTGGACTAACAAAGGTGAGGTGTATTACAAAACAAATCTTGACAGTACCTCATGAAGACAAGCTTGTGGGTTTTCATGCAGCATACCAAGTACCTACTGTCAAACTCCATTTCTAATAACACTAAATAAATTAGACTAGAGTTAGAAAGATTTACGTGTGTCTTGCAGCTTGCCATCAGATTAGCATGCATGTCAACACCAAAATCAATTTTGAACAGCAGTCCTCAAGGTCTGCAGAAATGTATTATTTTTAAAGGCTCACAGAAACCAAGAATATTTCTATGAACCTGACGTTTGACCAGATACGGTAATTCCAATCCCAGAAGCAGTAAGACTGTGGTATCTATAGAACCAGAGAGTGGAAGCACTCCCAGGAAGTCAGAAATATGTTCAGGTTTGATAACAATTTACTTTTCTTCTACCTGCCAAATGAACGTCTCTGGCACGACAGTAAGATAAAACACTCAGGTACCTAAAAGTTTTAACTACCATTAGGACCACAGAAGTGTATACTTCCCTCAGGCAGAACACAGTATTTTCAGACTCCCACATTACCTAGATGCTATGCAGAAACATGAAGCTTAGGAATAGACTGCCCTTACTCCAGTAATCTTCATTCTAAACAGAACTGCTAGTCAGTCCCACAGGTAGGAGAGAGCTTTAATCACCAGCGGGAGAGCTTTAAAATTAAGAAAGGAGTTCAAATTTCTTTTCCTACTCATGGCATCATTGGATAGAGGGCAGCCTGGCTCAGCCCCTCATGCTGAACAATACTCCTTGTATGCTATCTAGTCCACAAGCCAAGAGTCACAATTGTACTTTTATATATGTTTATATATGTTTCCCTTAGTCTAGTTTAAAAAAATAATATTTGTTTGGCTTCTGCCATTTTGTGATCAAGGACACAGACAGCTAGTCCCTCTAATACACGGCTTTTCTGTATTTAATGTTGACTTCATAAAGGGTTTCCTTTTCTGTTTTGACAGATGTTGGTGTATTCCTTGGGAATGACCCTCTATTGGTCAGCAGACTACCAAGTTCCTCCAAACCAGGCCAGTAACACATTTTTGTTTTCTTTCATTCTGTCTTATATTAGTAGGTTCAAAGATTGAGAAGCATGATCTGAAGTCTCGGTAAGAGCAACTTTATGTTTTGAACCACTAGAAATAATTGGAAAGATTATGTCAAGGTCCAGACTTCACCAAAAATACAAGTTCATCCAAATCAGGAATTTAGTTAGGCCTCACCTTTCCTTTCCTTTTTTTTTTTTTTTCCTTCAAAAACCAGAATTCCTCCCATTAAGATGAAATGTACCTTGCTTTTGAAGATTATTTATTGCAAGACTGTAATAAGGAACAGGCTGCCCATTGAAGTCGTTGAGTAACTATCCCTGGAGGTATTTTTTTAAGACATAGATATGACACTTAGGGGCATAGTTTAGTGGTGGACATAGCAGTGTTAGGTTTATAGATGGACTCAATGATCTTAAAGGTCTTTTCCAGCCTAAATGTTTCTATGATTCTAAGGCAGGAAGGGCTAAAAGAAAAACACTGTGTTGGCATGACTGTGGTCCTGTGCACATTTATGTGCTTTTTCAAAGAATGAGATGCTGGAATAAAACTAAATAACAGTCCTTATTTCTAAGCAAATTCTACCAGCATCTCTGCTAGTTGAAATTTTGTATTTCTTCCTTACCCAGAATCCTTTGAAAGATTTGTATCTTTGCACACAATTTACTTCATTTCTACATCCATGCCTTTGACTGCATGTTTTTTATTTAGAGAGCACAAGCTTTTACTAGATTTAACCTCCCTTTCATGATTACACATGATCTAAGAGAAAAGGCTTTACAAGCTAAATTACTAAAATTTAAGTATCTGGTCTCTATGGCAACAGTTTTGGCTGGCATAACTCCTCAACTTTTTGAAGCTAATGTTGCCACAGGTCTTACAGACATGAATCTTTAAGATTCACAGTCTAAATAGCAAAGTTGTGGAGCAGACTGAGCTGTTGTCTGTCACCAAATAGCTCCTATACAGGCTGATGACCCTCCTTGTAGAAGCTAGTTCCCTTCAAGGCTATCCTGGATCCCATTAGAGGCTCCATTCAGTGCTGTTATGCTGCCTGTTTGGAATCTTCCCAAAATCTAAAGGAATTCAGCAAGCATTTCGCACCCAGGGTGAAAGACAAAAATTCCTGGTCCCAGTTCAAACAGGGTTTCAGACCACTGAGAGATGTCATTTAACTATATCTCCATTTTGACTCAGTCCCTCCAGCTGAGTGACCAACTACACACGCTCTTGCTGACACTATGTGAAGATCTGCCACATAAAAGACTTTCTCCTGAATCAATTCTGGAAGCATGTGAGGCACATCAGAAGGAATCTGTTTCCTTACCTGCAAATGTCTATATAAAGAAAATGGTCCAGTTTGCTGTGGGAAGTGTCAGTGAGGTAGGTACTACTCTCATACTCTAATCATCAACTTTTCTTTGGTGAGAGAGATGAATAGCAACATAGGATGCAAGTGAGCAATTGCCTGATATTAATGCTTGTATGAATTAAGTGAGATTTGGTTCTAGGCTTCTAAGTAGGAAATTGAGTGGGCAGGTGTACAAGCAAATGAGGCAATGAAGTAATCTCTCACACCACTCTTACACCCCTGGATAATATACAAATGATACAAATCCAGCTTTTGCACTTACAGTGTCTTCATTTCTTTGGTTACTACTGACACAATCATAACCTTTACAGAAACTTCATATTGGCCAAAGGAATGGACTTTACATAGGGAAAAGGTTCCCCATTGTTGCTCTGGTTTCAGATTTTCTTTGTGAAATTCAAAGAAGTCACATTTACATCATATTGAGAGTTTCATTCATCGTCCTTAAGCAGAACTGACCATTTTCTACGCTATCAAGCCTGACTATGTCAAGTCTTTAATGAGTGAGCACCTGAGTCTTTTTCAGGATTTGAAATATCAACAAGCATTTTTTTATTGACAAGCTGAATGAAACTGGAGGAAAGCACACTGCAAATACATTTTTCTGTTTTCAACCAGTATTCATTAACATTCTGAGATGACCTTTTCCCTTGCACTCTCTATTTCCTCCTGTAACAGAGGGTGTCCTCTCTTAAATACAGCTAGCATGACAGCATGAAGCCAGAAAAACCCAGTCCTGCTTTGTGTTAAACTGAGGAGATGACATTGCTTATACCAATCAAATCAGCAGCCCCTGGAAGACAGAGGGCAAGGATCACTTTAGTATGAGAGTCTGAAGTCCACATATCATATGACATTGACTTGCAGGACTACTGTCTTCTAGGTGGAGCAGGTAGTCACCGAAGACAGCACAACCTCTCAGCTTAACAGAAGTCATGTCATAAGGAAAAGACTGCACGAGAAAATACCGGACACCTCACCACTGTTTTCCCAGATGAATTTTCACCAAGGTAAAGAAACACTTATAATCTGAACTGTGTAATAAGGATACAGCCAGCCTTTTCAGAGTCTTTCCCAAGCTCGGTGAATTGTTTAATTTCATGCTGTAGTGATTACATGTAGTGTTGGACAGGATATTTATTGCTTTACATATAAATGATATCATAATGGAAAGACTCTGAGGCAAGTCAGCAAGGCTTCTGTTCCTTATTTCCACAAAGGATAGTAGTCTGAGGGCTGTGAAGCAGTGATAACAAATCAGCTTGCACAGATTAGACTCTGAAGGCCCTTTGCATAAAACTTGTGCATATAAAACAAACCTACTTTTAAACTGCTTTGTATTTCGTATACTCCCATGCATTTTTGAAGGTAACAAGTGGGATTCTATGAAGGAATTCTGTTGCCGTTAAGGAATATATATTCATCCTTCCTATTTGATCACTCAAACAAAGATTTGTGGCTTCCTTTTCATTTTAGTTTCGTTTTTGTATTCAGAAGACATTTTATAAATCCACACATGGATTGTTGGAGTGATTTCAAGACATAAGACCAAATCCTGCTCATACAAATAAACTAGAATATACAATTTTCACATTTCATTTGACTAAGATCAAGATTTTACTATCCCTCAGAGTAATTAACTGTAACTAAATGTGGACTTCAGGTCGGAGAGTTCTTTTTCTTAGTCTCTATATTGTACTGTTCACTTCAACAGAAATCTCTGATTTTGGGGCAAGTGAAAAGTTGGCTCAAGCTATCCAGACTTTTTTTTGGATATGCTCAACATCAGGTATATGAACAGTCCAATTCCTGTTCAGCAGATCACATATAAGTTCCATTAACTTCCATTAAAGCATTCATGCTTTAATGCCTGTGAAACATTTCTATTAGGTATTATTGGTCATAAGAAAAGGGGATTCCTTTGAAAACAGCTAGACAAACCACCCCTCAAATCATATTGGCTCACTCACTTACTCAGAAACTGAGCTTATAGATACACACTTGCATAAACTGATGAAAACTCTGCTGCTGCCAAAAGGGATGGTCCCATCTTCAGCCCTCTATTAGCCACAAATTCCTGCCATTTCCCTTCTACTGCTTCTAGTGACTATGCATCTGGGGGTGATCTCTGTGTTTTCTAGGGGTTCAGGTCACATGGCTTACATTTGCTGAAGGACTTCTATGAATCAGGATGTCACTTACATTGAAAATGTGAGCCACACTTTTCAAGGCAGAATTAATTTTTTTTTTTAAATTAAAAATTATTATCTTCTGAGATTCTGGAAAAGGATAAGAGACAATGCAACCGAAGTAAAGTTAGGCTGCAACAGAAATATGTAGTTCCTAATGATTTAGGATGATCCCTTAACGGAATTTATGCAGCCGACTCTGGTAGTGGATTGTGTCTGGGCACTGTCTGTTCTGTGCACAGAAAGAATACTTTATAGCTGAAGGTTTTGGGCCTCAGAATATACAGGAGTAAAACCTTGCAGGTTATCTGCACTTTGAAACTTGTCAGTTAAATATGTAGAATAGAATTAATATATTAGATTTGTTTTATTTGGAATGGTTGAGGAGAACTATGAGAACTATATTGGGTCAAAACAAGATTATGAAATAACAGAATGAAGTTATCAAGCTTTCCTCAGTCCCTAAGGAACTAAGTCAGGGTTAGAAGACAGATAGACATGGACTATATAAAAATTAGTAAAGCCAAATGTTATTCACATTATCATGCAAATACAGTGATTTATAATTAAAGTATGTGATTCACCATATTTCCTTTCTGTTTCTAGACAAAGGGTCCAGATTAATGAATTATAGTCGGTCAACAGAAGATTACAGACAACTCTCTGTGGACTACAGTGATTCTAATAGTATTTCTGAAAGTACATCTTTGATACTGTCTAACCGAGGACACAGGAGAGGTAAGATTTTCCTGAAATATTATATTTATGAATTATGTACTCATCTCTTTTGTCCCTTGAAATGTGAGACTACCCATGTATGGTCAGGTGATAGGTACTTCCATGCACTTGTAGTTACATGACTAGGGACATATATTTGTGCTAAGCTGCAGAGAAAAAGGATCCTTTTATACTGGATTCCTTTTTACTTGTGTCCTACCGTAAAGCTATATATTCCCCCGTTACCGTGCAGCACCATCACTTCTTTCTTGCTTTATGCCCCCTTTACCACGTGAAGCTGTCCAGCAGATCACAGAGAAAGCCTGACAGCATGTTTCTGGAACATGGGGTCTTGAAACAGATGAGAAACAGTGGAGCTATGCCACAAATGCATACGATGGGCAATGTCAATATGGCAGCACTGAGATCAGTTGAATCTATGAATAATACCTAAGACTTGAATAGTGGGGATTAAAGTTTCTTCAAGCCCATTCAAAAAGAAAGGGACAAATTCTGAAATCTAGAGGAAAAAAAACAATCAATCAACCATTTGTTTTCTCTTAATTTTTGTCCTAAAACCATTGTGTATTTCCAGCTCAGTGTGTTATTTTTTGTTGTGCTAACTACTAGGTTGCAATGCTGCTCTTTTGATTTACTTTGTCCAGAGATATCAGAGATGGAATTTTAGCTCCACTTTCAATACTTTCATGGCAGGAATAGTATGAAAGAAACTGTTCGGGAGATAATCCATTCAGTGAAAAACCAGCGGTCGACATCTGTCAGGGTCCTTCCCAAGCCACTTAAATCACAGTGTAGTGGGATACTATGAAGCAAAGAAGGGAATTCAGCAGGAAGGGAAATATTGCTGTGCCTGTGTATCTTCATGTTTAAATTGGAATCTGAGCTAGGGACATCTAGACAGGCCATTCACACTGTCCAAGAGCAAAAAGTTCTTGTTTCCAAATGTCATCAGTGTCTCCTAAAAAAACAAGCTTACCATTCCAGCTCCCCCTGTCAGACTCCTGCCCATTCCTATTCTCCATTCCAGTTACCACCCTCCCATCTTCTTTCAACCTTTTTTCCCACCCTTCCTGGGGGAGCTTCTCCTAAGCTTTCAGATTCAGAGGTGGAAGTTTACTTCTGTACTTTGGAGTTCACTTCCTCCCTCTATGAGCCTCCATGAGAAATGGAGAATTATGTCATCCTGTGGCATGGACTCACATGTGCTCTGTAAACATCTGTGTGTTTCTTTATCCCAGAAATTTCCTCCCTAAGGCAATAACTGTAGTGTCCACTACATCAGTTATGATGCAACAGTGTATGGACACCAACTGGTTAATTCATTGATGCCACAAGTAACACTGCTGAGTAGTCCTTGCTTTTTCTCACTGTGGAGCATTCATTTGGGTTTATGATACCCAGCTGCTGATTCTCATGAAATTTGTAGGTACATATTACCCAAACTCTTCCAAATTTGAAAGGTTTAAAATGTACTAGGCAAAATAAAAGGCATAGAGCATGATCTCAAGGGATGATTTCCCTAGAAAAGATGGCAAAAAAACTGGGTCACCACTGTGTTATCACAAGTCTGCCAGGAGATAATTCACAGAGGGAAAGCAAATACATCCTGGGAAAAAACCAAACATGTAATAGCCTCTCAGCCGCAAGCTCTCAGCCCCAAGGATGAGGAAGGTGAGGCTACTCAGATAACTGCTGTTGATATTCTCCTCCTGAAAGGCTCTTTTCTAAAGCTCCAGAATTGCAATCAATACCAGCAGCAATAAAAACCAGAGATTGCAGCTGCTCCCTATGCGACACATATGTGTCAGTCACATACCTAATTGGCACATAGTGAAGGTAAACCCATAAGCCTGTTGAGTAAGTCCTTTTTTTAAAAAAAATTGGTCATAAACTTGACAAAGGCTCATTCCAGTGAATCTGTGTGTGTCTCAGTCTCCACTGAGACATTGGTAGCTGTTTGTACTCACAATTTTGTAAGAGAAAACTCTAAAAATACAGGAGAAAACACAGAATGTGAGAGCTTGTTCGCTGCAGACATTTTTTCATGAGATAATGTATTAGAAAAATGCATTCTTCTCTGAAAAGAAATATTACCATCTAGTAGAGCACCATTATTAAAGGAGATCAATATCTCTATCCAGACTGTACTTTAGAAGCTTATTTAACATATAATAATTTAATAATCTACTGTATCAACTTCTTTGAGGGCCACATGTTACTTAAACATCATGAAGGTGTTGGATTTGTGATCAAAACATGGTAGTCTGGCCACTGAAACTAGCCAACTTGTCCCACTGCCATAACAGCTGAGACAAAACCTAAGGGGAATTTTATATGCTTTTCAAGATGTATTTATACAATTATGTGAAACCTATAGGGTAAGCAGAGAATTTTGCAAAGCTTTCTCATTAAAAAGCATGTAGCTTTAGAACGCAAGACTGAATCTTAACTTTGGTAACTATCCCTGAGTATTTGGCTTATCTCAAATCTCACATTTTGTCACTACCATTTGCAGCTTGAAAAAACATGTTTATGCATATTTTAGCAACGTGACCATAGATTTTCTAGTTTTTAAAATTGCAGTTGGTGGTTGGTACACTAGACTTCAATGTCATGTTTTCATGTTGGAATTCAGAGTGAAGTCTCAGGGTGTAGTTCATTGATATTTTATCCAGAGAAAAAGCTGACCTAAATGATTGCTTCTACATAGCTTATCTTATCATCTTTATCATTCTGCCCAAGTAAGAGTTTAATATGCAATTCTACAAACAAGATCAATGAAAATGTCCAGGTGAAGAAAAATCTAACCTTTCCAACCTTCCCTAAAGGATTTAAAACATCTCTGCTGCGAGAAGAAATGTTCATGGAACTACCACTTGCATAACCCTTTCTCTTTGTCCCTATGCATTTCAGCCTTCATGTATTTGGATAAAGCAATGTGTATCCTTTCTGTAGCAGCAGAGATGACTGAAGGTGAAAAATTATACAAATCTTATTTGCTAATGACTCACAAACGATCCTATATTCCCACCAGATTTTTACGATGTAGAAACATTCACAACATATTTAATGAAGTAAATAACCAGTGAAATATTTACAAACCGTGTTCATTTCAATGATTTTATATCCTACTTGGATTAAGCCAGAGAAGTTTCATGGTTCCCCCCACCCCCCACCTCCATATTTCCCCACCTGGGAATAGAACAAATACTAGTTAATTTCTGAAGAGCAGAAGTTCTTTCAGAAGTTTCCCCCATACGTGTGGAGATAACAACCATTGTACCTACACAACTATTCTCCAAATTACATGCACATGAAAGGTTACGAAGAGGAAGTAACAATAACTATAGAACTGGGAATACTGCTGGTGTAATACTCAATTAGCCTTATCAAACAGCCATTTGTCATGCCCAAGCAAGGACACAGGAGAGGAAGTAGCCAGTCTGTTTCCTCCTCATTGTAATTGATCTAAGACATGATGCTGAGTGCTGCTACCATTCCTTTGGTTCTGAAATTTCCTTTATTCATTTCAGGGAGAGTTCCACAGACACACAGGTCATGGGACCCCACCCTTCGGGGGTCAAGGACGCAAAGTAGCTACAAGCTCTTCATAAACAGGTAATCAAAATGCATATTCCTCAAAGATGGAAGCTGCTTTATTATCAAGTGAATCAGACAACTAGGGTGGCAATGCCGTCATCAGAAAATGCCTGGATCACTATCTGAACATGTTTCGATAATAGATACTGATTATCTAGAATTAAAGTGCACCTCCAGTTTGGCTCCAAGAGAAACAGTCCAAATGCTCTAGTGAAATGGAGCTTTGGCCCTGAGCAATCCATGCAAACAAGCACACTGAAATTTTCTACCTTTACCTTTATCACTGTGTCTTGCCAGATGTCACTGGCCTCCCAGAACAGCTGCCCCTAGCCTGTCTCTGTCAGAAACAGACAGGTAAGCATCAATAGCTCACTGTGACTGAAACAACTGGGAGGCAGCTCTACAGAGAGCATGGAAGGGAAAAACCTGTTGACAAGGTATGAACAGCCATTGCTTTCCCTGGCAAGGCATTCTGCAGAGCCCATATTTGCCTACATTCAGATTTTGGATCAGGCCTTGCAGTCACATTAGGAGAGGTATGACGTGTTCTGGAGTGGTTATGACAGACTATGTATATGATCCATCATTTTCAGTGGATTATTTGCATTTCCATCTCAGTTCTTAGATTGACTTGTCTCATTTGTGTCAGCCATATGCAGCCTTGCACCGCCACTTTATTGAAGAGGTAACCCAGGGACGCAAGCAGTAAAGACCTCTGCTTCCTCTGCTTGGTCATGAGGATTAGCCTCATTTCAGCCATGGCATGTACAGCAGCCCTGTAGATGTAGACAAAGAAAGCTTTAAATTGTACAACTGATACTAACTCCTTTTCAAAAGCTCGGGAAACACCGCTGCTGCCAAAAAAGAGTTTTCCAGACTGGGTATTAGCATAGTGCAGTTGTGATCATGCCTGTTTCCAAATGAAGAAGAGATGTAAGTACTGTTAGCCTCTAGGCACCACAAAGACCAGAATCCCATAGTTAAGAACCGTGTAATCCCTACAGATATCCCATTTAAATTGAGTTCTTGACCCAGTTAAACAGGAGCTTCTTCTTTTAACCATGACATGAGTAATTCAGGCCTAGAGGAAATGCTCTATTTAGATCAACTCCCAATTAAACGTACCCCAAGTAAACAGTTTGAACTTCCTGATAAATCAGTCATGATAATCTGAGTGATGTGAGATACGCCAGTATACATCTAAACCCGCAATATGAAAGAACTACAAGCAGGTTGCAGGACAGTGGCAGAGCTTGTGTGAAGAAAGAAATCTCTGTCTACCTAACTACACACACATACATATATGCATATACAGACAACTATGTGTGCATCACACACCTGGCAATGATACCAGTAATGCCAATATACCAATAACACCAATACCAATGATAGCACAAGATTTATTTGCTAAGTATTTTAGAGCATTTGCCATCCTCTGACTAACAACCTGGGTATCACCTTGATATCCTTGATCTAAAATCATGCTGCCAATAAAATGTTCCTTCCTGCTGAAAGATTAACTTTTCTCCAAATTTCCAGCAAGCCATATCCCATAGAACTTCAGGGACTGTAAACCCATTTTTTGGTTGTAATAATCTGCAATTGAATTTTTACGAAGGTCACCATCCTATTATATATATATATAAGTACCATGACAACAGTGGAATTGAAATAACTAGTTTAGAAACCACCAATTTGCCATATAGGAGGACAACCAACACAACACTTAGCAACGGATTTACCATCTATAAAGCTTACTAATATCATCACGCTCACTTCAGTAAGCAGTCCAACTGACAGAACTTACATCTCATAAAGTTAAACTTTTAAGTGTAGGCAGGGATAGGGCCTATATATAAAGAAGACAGCTGTCAAGTCTGGCATCTTTCAACTCACAGGACTAATAACAGGAAGTATATTCCACACGAAAAGAAAGTCTTCTTAACACAGTATCTTACATTTTGAGCTAATACTATCTTTATACCCACAAAAGTAACTTCAGGTCATTTTTAGGCATATTTCTTAGTTAAATGTTGATGTTTATGAGGTTGCACCGATATCTTTATAGACAGGGGAATGTATACTAGGATAGAATAGAATAGAACAGAACAGAATAGTTCAGTTGGAAGAGACACGCAACAATCATCTAGTCCAACTACCTCACTACTTCAGAGCCGACCAAGTTAAAGCATGTTATTAAGTCCAAACACCCCTCAAACACTGACAGGCTTGGGGCTTCAGCCACCTCTCTGGGAAGTCTATTGCAGGCCACCCTCTCAGTAAAGAAATAATTCCTAATACCAAGTCTGAACCTCCCCTGACGCAGCTCTGAAGCGTTCCCACATGTTCTGTCACTGGATATCAGGGAGAAGAGATCAGCAACTACTCCAGCAACTTTGTTTAAAACCTTTTGAAACTCACTGAATAGTTAGTTCCCTGAAGCAACTCTGCAACATGCAAAAGAAAATGATAAAACTTTGGGACAACAAAAAAACCCTCTGTGTGACTGGCATTTGTTTTTATGTAATTAACAAAAACCCACCTCAACAAAACTTTTCCTTCTATATCACATAATCATTCTTTTCTCATTCATAAGGGTATATATTTTATTTTAAGTTTATTCTAAGCATATGTGTGTCTTCTCATGTGGAAAAGACCATTACTTTATGGGTTAAAAGTATAGTATAAAGACAGCTTTCTAATCTTTCACACATCTTGCCCTTAATTAAATTGAAAATTCGCTCGGTTCCCAAAGACATTAATTTCTTCTAATGAATTAGTATTCAAATAATTTAGTTCCCATTCCTGGAAAATTCTGAATAATGTAACCACGTATGTTACAGTTTTCTGAAGCTTTTTTGCTTCAAAAAATAAGAAATGAGGAATTGACTTCATCCTGTAGAATTCCCAGAAAGGCATGGGGCTAAATTTTTTGCCTGTTGACTTCACCAGACTTAAACCAGCCAGATCTGGCTCACCAAATAATAACAATTAAAAAAAAAAAAAAAAAAAAGACAGACTGTTATTGAATTAAAGCAGAGTAGATTTATTTATGAAGGGCATCAGTAATATTATCCCTGTTAATTTACTTTTCTTTTTCTGTAAAGAAACATTTCACAACTTATAACTGACATTGTCCTGGATTTCATAATATTCTGCCAGTCAATGTACCCTAAGATCTTTGTTCTCAAGTCTGTGCTGTTTTGATTGCATGCTACATATGTTGTTCACTATAGCATTTCCTTTGAAGGTCAGTCAGCGCTGTAGAAGAAATCCCTGGTGGAACTCAGAAGAACAGCAGACAGAACCTGCTAAGTTTAGGTTCCACTTTCTCTGTGTCTACAAAGGACTACACAGCAGCTGCTGCATCACAGAAATGTTTGTTTCACAGGAAGGAAAAGGTGACTAATGGAAAACATATAGGCTGATTTCAAAATGTAGATGTCACTAAAGAGAAGCCTCTCTCATCCAGTTGTCATTCACCAGTGAAATGCATATTAGCTACTGAGTCACGTCATTAGATGAGTATTCTGAACTGACAGACTCCAACTTGGACGCGATTCCGTTGTGGTAACTCAGAACTAGAGGCAGTGAAAGCTCTTGTCCATAAAGACTAAGCAAAAGCTTATAATCCAACCCTCTCTGACCTACATGTCTGATTTCTGCAAGCATCAAACACCATATGGACTGTTTTCATCAACCACTTAGACAGGAGTTTCAGAAAAGCAAAAACATTTACAGAGACACTTGAACCCGAACACTTGCTGGTCAAGAGTGCTCAAAGTGCCAAACCAATAGTTCACCTCAGGGACTATTTCTAGTTGCTGATTTGTTGTAGGACTCTGTTACATGGGGAAGAATAATGTTTCTTTAGCAGCTGGATCACAAAACCCCAGAAATAACTGTATCACAGAAAACTCCACAAAGCTGCTGCCCATGGAGCATTCCGTTGTGGAAGCAGAAGGGATAGGTTTCAGGCTGGTGAGTCCTTTCACACATTCCCAGTTCACAAGGTCAAGACTTTGATTTTGGCAGAACTTTGATCAAGAGTTTCAGTTAGATAATTTGGAAAAATATATTTTTATATATAAACATAGTTTTAAATTTTGTTAATATATTTTTTTGTTGGAATGCTAATTGAGCTCCTCAGAAGTCCAGCAACTGTTACAACAGTGCTAGTCCCTCTTTATATGTGATACAAAACTGCATTGTCTGTTGGCAGGACAATGCTAGCATGATGAAGAGGCATTCCAGTATCCTAAAAAGAAGATCTAAATGGGTCTAGTTACTGAGTCATGGAGAATGTTTGGAAGAATACACATCTTACCACTTGCAGACATTTAGTGATTTCCATCTGCTTCAAGAACCTAAAATCATAGATGAATTTGAAAAAAAACCCCAAATATGCAAAATTCCTTGACATGGATATTCAGGGGAAAAAAACAACAAACCACCAATAAAAAACCAACCATTTTGTGCTGTTAAAGTTTGTTGAAGTTAAATCAAAAGAACACAATGTCTGCTAATAAAAAATATGAGTCAACCTTCATTTCAGGGAAGAAGCTCTGCATTTTAGTGTGTTTGCCTATGGAAGCTAGGCTTATGAAATCCCAGTGGGGTGTGTGTGTGTGGGGGGGTGTGTGTGTGTACATGTCTGTGACTGTCCTCATAGTAATTTGGGAATCAAATGGGAAAAAGCCTTAGAAGAACTTAAGTTTCTGTATCATGAAAACAGGTGCCTTGCAAAGGGAATGGATCTTGGTTAAGTGCCTTCATAGAGGAAAAGGCTTCAGCATTAGCTTACCCCTAATTAGACCCCCAGACAACCCACACAGGAGACAACCCAGAGAGAACTCTTCAACTGGTATTTGCACCTTATTAGACACTGAAATTCATTAGCTACAGCATACAGATCAACAGAAATGGGTTTCATTGGTACTAGTGTTTGGGATCTTCATTGCATTAGGAGACATTTATAAAATTTCTAAATTGCCTCCTTACAGTTTTCAGGTCCAGAATTTATTATTTTGTCTGGTGAACCACCAGTGACCTTACAGCTGCCTGGATCAATTGTGGTAAGTATGAACACTAAGAATTTAGAACTAGTCTAGTGACCTTTTAGTTGGGGTTCTTTCTAAGCTGAATTTGAGTCCCAACTCAGTATTCTTGCTGTGTCGTCCTCCCAAACCAAGTTAGGGTTTCTGCAGAGGTATTGAGACTTGAAAGGAGGTCATCTAATTCTCAGTGCTATGTAGTTATTTCTGTTGGTGTGAAAATAGCTTAGATTATCCTTCTCAGCTAAAAATGATCACTTTAGCACAAGACTTCTGAGACGAAGATTATACAGCAAATATGCAATGTAACATTTAGTGCCAATGCATTGGATTCCTCCAGTTTGCAGGCACATTCTCTACCTTTCATTAAGATAAGGTAAAAGGCTGACAGCATAAAGCAGTAAAAATGAGGGCAGATATAATCTGGAATTACCCTCGAAGCAAGAATAACCCTGGTGATTGTAGAGTTTGAGTATGCTCAGATGTTTTGTTGGGATTCTGTGTTTTTTTTAAAGACGAGAAATGTTTTGTATATTAATTTATAAGAAGGGAGGCAGGGAATAGCATAGTGTTGTGACCAGTTCCATCAGGTTATATAGAGACACGAGACTAGGGAGCCTCTGTAACAAAATGCTGTGGAACTTGCATTGCTTGTACTTAACACTCATTCTTCATTCTTTTTTACATGTTCTTAGACCAAAAAAGGGAAATCCTATTTATCGCAAAGGGATCTCAATGTGATTCTACTCAATGGGCAGTGCCTTGAGGTGCAATGTGACATCAAGTCCAAGGCAAGAGATGTTTTCAACACCGTGGTGGCATATGCAAATTTGGTGGAACATTTCTACTTTGGCTTGGCTTACCTGAAAGGTAACAAGACATAGTTATCCACAATAAAAGTTCTCTTCCTCAGTGCCTCTGTAGTGACTTTATTAATGAATTCCAGTAAGATCCTAAGATGAAAGCAGATCTAAAGCTTAAGCAAAAGTAAGGTATGTTGGTTTATGCAGAACTGCACTGATGCAAAGCAAGTCTACCCAAGGATTATGCACCAGCACAGCCATACTGTCACTGGCTGATATTCCCATGCAGAAAAGGCTGTGTCCCAGCCTTACACTGGAGTAACACTGAGCCATGTAGCTCCAGAAGAAGTTCCGGGAAGCACTGTACTGAGGAAGGCTGACGCTTCCTACATACAAGTTGGCGTACAGGCTCAGCTATTTCATCTACAAGACCCACATATCCTCAGCCCATTTCTGATGGCAAGCACAGCTGAGGCACTAGGAAGAAGCATACTTGTGTGTAGGGCACGAGGATTACAATAGGTTGCAGAACCTGAATGGTGAGCACAGTGAGCCCCATCAATTTTTGAGTGATTCCATAGACACCACACCAATCCAGCATCTAACAGGTGTAATCCTAAATTACACACTGATATCCTAAGTTCTCCGTCAAAGCACCAATAAATTAAGCCATGACACAGAGAAGTAAATCTCAACTGACATCCATGATTCATTTTCTTTTTTATTGATAGTGATGCACTGAATGGAGACAGCAGAACTTTGAGCTACTGAAGTATCTCCAGACTTATCATAGAACTCAAAATTCTCATTTCAGGTAAAGAATTCTTCTTTTTGGATGAGGACACCAAACTCTACAAAGTAGCCCCAGATGGCTGGAATGATCAACCCAAGAAGAAAACCTCTATCATTAATTTCACACTCTTTCTAAGGATAAAATTCTTTGTCAACCACTTTAATGTTATCCAGTAAGTACATGGTTCTGCTGACTGCAGAAAAAACAGCAGCATTTAGGGTGACTGTTCAAGGCTCCTCCTATCTTCCTAAACCCTTTTGTGTTCCAGGCACAGCTTGACAAGGCATCAGTTTTACCTGCAGCTTCGTAAAGATATTTTGGAGGAGCGATTATATTGCAATGATGAGACTACCCTGAAACTCGGCGCTTTGGCTTTACAGGCAGAGCTTGGCAATTACGCTTCTGAGGTGTGGATAAATAATACAGTATTTCTCAGAGGTCTCTATTCACAGCTTTTGCAGCTTTTCTTTGTCACACAGAGTTTAAAGAAGAAATGAGAATACCACATAATTTCAACTAAGTCCTTTAGTACTCACATTTCAAATTTAATTTAAAAAATCACAAGATTTTCCTGATTAAGGAGCAGTAATGAGCCAGATGAATTTGGCAGGAAATATGGCAGAATGATGAAAGACTCCTGGTCTTGCATAATTGATAACATGGCCCAGAACCTCCAGAAAAATCTGTAGAAAATTGCCAACATAGGCACAGCTTGGATGTGTAGAGGGGCTTAAAGAGATTAGAGAACATGGAATAGAAAAATAAACAACCACTGCAGAATTCACAGCTGGTGTTTTTGTATGCTCAGATTCACAAGTTGCAAAGACAGAAGGGTTGCTGATGGTATTATACCTGAACTAGTTATCCTAGTTTAGAAGTGTACAGAAAATAGCCATTGATGTGCTCTGCCACATCTTAATTTATCTAAATCAGTTTAGCTCTATTAATTGAACTCTCAGTGGTCTGATCCATCTGGTCAGACCTATCCCGGTATTGGGTCCCCCACTGTACGTTGTACCGATGCAGCTGTAGCTGCCAGCTCTAAGTGCAAGCCTGCAGGCACCCCTGTAGGCCCACTCTTTTCTTCCCTTTACACAGAGAAGCCCCGTATGCTTTGAGCACCTGGCTGTGCAAGAGGCACATTTGGCTGTCAAGACACTACCTGCTGTTCCTCATCTTCTTTTAGGAAACGACAACAGGGTGACTTCAGCAAAAGGCTCCTTTCTTGTTTTTTTCATTTTTTTTCTCCCAAAGATGCATGGAAAGAGTTATTTTCGTGTTGAAGACTACATTCCAGCAAGCCAAATAGAGAAAATGACCCTGGCATATGTACAGCGAGAGCTTGCTAAATTACATTGTATGAATCGTTCCTTATTTGAGGATGAAGCTGAACTAGAATTTTTAAAGGTAACATACCATACCCCAACCATTATTTATTTATTTTGAGATAGAAAGACCCTCTCATATTTACCATTGTCTATTATTTTCTTCTTGCCTGATACAGTGGATTTTAGATATGGTGAAGAAATTTAAATAGTCAACAAAAAGCTCAGAATTCCATTCTGCTGTAGATACTGTCACTCTAAATAACTTAAAACACATTTACATGGTAGGTTTCCTTTCACTGATAGTTTATAAAGGGTTAATACACATTTCAGTGTATTTTCAACATCCTAAGGTTTGATGCAAATTTTCAGCATGTTCCCAACATGCCTGGATTCCAGATGATTATAAACACACCTACTGAATGTATTAGAGATGATTATAAAACATGGGAGTAAGCACTTTCTTGACTTCTGAAACTACAGCAGCTGTTCAGCCACTTCCTAAGCATGCAGTGATTATCTGTTTAAAAATATCTGTGAACCCTGGAAGTGAGGAAGGAGTTATATGAAGTATTTTCTCACATGACTCTTTCTCTTGGCCTCTAGGGTGTCATGATGATGTGGGATTTAAATTTTTTCCCCCTACTTTCTGCTTCTCCCCTAAACTTCTCTGCTCTTCATCAAATGAAAAATATCAGAGATTAGCTAATGGATAAATATCGGTAGCCATTTTGCTGCAGTGCCACATGCTTTTATTTATAACATTATTTTAGTTCAGTTACTGTTTAATTATGTTCGTTCCTCATCTAACTGCCAGTGGAATTGAAGAAATAGATTGAAGCTTAGGCTTAATGACAGTCCCACCATGTGTGGCAAATCCAATGAAGAAAAGCAGCTTTGTTAGTATCAGTTTCAATGGGTAAGTCTGTAGAAGGAGCCAACACGTCATACAAAGTGAGAAAGAGAGCCCCCATGGCAGGAACATGCAAATTCAAAATATGAAAGGGATTAAAAATTTCAAACCCAGATTCATCCAATGATTATTAGATGCCCCAGTTTTCAGGACCCAAATATTTTTGCTCTGGATACTTTCTGGAAAACAGATAACCGTTTTATTTTGGTCACTGAAAAATCTCTGTCCACAGTTGAAAAGTCATTTGGGGATTCTACATTAGCTTCCTAGGGGAGGAAAAAAAAAAGTTCTAGAATAAACTCATATTGATCTGCAGATCACAAAAGAGGACAGAAAACCCTCCTCATATTCCATACATAGTTCTGTAAAAGGTCCGAGTCACGTGTTAACATTTTGTGACCAAGTGCAGAAGACAGAAAGACAAGCAACACCCAGAACCTCTAGGTGGGTTCATCAGTATCCTCTGCACAGTTAGCTGGCAGGGGCACAAGCTGGCTCCTCAGTCCCTTGAAACATAATCCTGCTTAGCTTTTCACCCAGCAATGAGCACCATGCAAGAAAGAAGCAACACTGAAGATCTGTTATTATGAAGTTTGACACTGAAGGGAATTCTGGCACAGTGAAATTCCCTCAAAAGTCACCAATATATTTAGGTGAGATACAATTTAACAAACACTGTAACTTAAGATCTTGGCAATGGAAATTTATAATGTCTGATTTTAAAAGATGATGGCCGTGAAGAAATGGGCATATGTACCTGAGAGAGTTCCATGCAGGCTGGGAGCTGTGGTTTCACTGCAGTTGAGATTTCCAGTTGGTCATCACTATTGTAGAAAGGAAACCACACAAAGCCCCTAACAATGTTAGAGTAGCCCTGGCACCAAAGTAATAGCAGTTTTACGAAGATCATCATACCTCATGGTTTCTGGGTTTGCTCAGGGAAACAAAGACACAGAAAAGAAAATGGAAAGAAAAAGGTTTAACAGTAGTCAAGCAGCATTAATCCTGCATGGTTTTCCATTCAGAAATGCACACAGGTGCCAAGTAGCAGTAATGCCGAGTACCTCGGTGCCACCGTAGTGTTTATGGTACAGGAAGCTACATAATCCTCCTACCTCTTCAAATGAGGTGTGTGGGAAAGTGTTACTTCAGTTTTACACATGAAAAATGAATGCATGTAATAGCTCTACGACATACCAAAGTAAGGTGATGATTCTGTGAGGCAGTAGGTATGAAAATCTGGTAAGGGTTTTCAAAGGTTTCTTGAGAGATTGAAAGAATATTCAGTGAAGACACTCAAACCCATTTACCTACATTTTCTTCCCATGCCTCTTTTTGCATAATGCATGGTAAATGCACTTTTTCTCTACAAGGTGACTCAGCAACTTCCTGAGTATGGAGTGTTATTCTATCATGTGTCCCAAGAGAAGAAAGCAGCAGGAGGGGACATCATCCTGGGAATCTGTGCCAAAGGCATCATTGTGTATGAGGTCAAAAATCACACAAGAATTGCCAGTTTAAGATTCCAGTGGCGCGAAACAGAAAGAATTTCAGCTCACGTGAGTTGGAACCAACTCTACTCCTCTACTCCCCTTCTGCTTGTCACTTTAATAAATTTGTTGCACTCGGAGCCAGAATTAGACTTATTCTGTACAGGCAAGTCCTTTTTGAAAACAGTCTAATATCAAGGCTGGATCTGGACGTGGATACCAAGATATGCAGTTCTTAGTGAGGTTTAGTTCTGGAGGGTTTTTTGCTAAGGTTGGGGCCAAATTACTATAAAACTGAATGATCTGGTGTTGACTATTACAAAGACTGTGTCAAAAATCTTTATGGCATATTCCATACTAACTCCTCTCTCGTCTTCTCTTTCTCTTTTCTTTTGTTTTCCTACCTACATCAGGTCATGGGAGTATGTCTTACTCTCTCCGTATCTCCTTTTTCCCATCCTCATCTCTTAGTATTTTGATGTCTGTTAACAAACTGGTATTGTTTACAAGATTGTGACCCCTTCTAAACATTATTCTGCCGTCAGAGGTATATCAGTCTACCATCATACAGTGTAGGTGTGAACCTGCATCACACATTTCCCTGCCTGTTTGCTCTCTGAAAGCGGCCCTTCTAAACCTTGAAGATATTTTCATTTTCACATTAAATGGGCTTAATAATTTTAAAATTTGTAGGGTGAAATTCTCCGAGTTCTATCAACCTGCTCTCAGTGCAGTCAATGACCAAAGGCTCTTGACTTTTGATGTAGGACAGTTATGATCCTGATGACAGACACCTCACTAACAGCTGTTGAATTTGATAGGCATTTACTGCACCCAAAAGGCATGCAGTCAGGCATAAATACAAATGGACAAACCAAAAAAATTATACAAATGAACTTTCAGTGCCTCACTGTAATGACTGATTCATGAAGCAAGTTGTGCTTTTTTCTCCTTTAGAGAAAAAAATTCATGATTGAAAGCAGCTTCAGTGGCAAGAAACACACCTTCGTTACCGATACAGCAAAGACATGTAAATATTTATTGGATCTCTGCTCTGCCCAACACAAATTCAATGCACAGATGAATTCTAGGCAACTTCGGCAAATTTCATCAGGTGAGGTATAAATGCATTTTCATTATTCAGGCCATAGAACAGTTAGGTTTTAGGAAAGGTGCATTCAGCGAAACTGAGAATCGGAACCTGCCACATCCGTTTCACTGTGCTTCAGTTTCTCATTTGCAGACCAGAAAATAATGTCTTCCTCTTCACTGGAAGTTAGAGGTGTGTAAGTCTAATATAGCATGTGCATGTGAGCGGGCATGTGCAAGGGGTAGAGAGAGATTCTCTGATGACAGTAACTATGTAGTTAAACTCAGATTTTTTTTACAAAAAAGGATAATTACATTTCCCTTCAGGAAACTGCTGAAGATTCTGAAGAAATGTATCAGATTTACCCCAAATGTAACATGAGAAACATTCCACACAAAGAATAACTATAGCAGTGCTCAGATATGTTGGAGCTGAATTAAGTTAACTGGCTATTTTTGCCTAAATCGGGGGTTCAACTCAATGGTTCAGTCTCGGGACAAAACCATTAAACCAAAGGCACATCAGTCATACCCACTCAATTATGTAACTGCTAGCTGCTGTTACCTTAGATTTTCCCATGTCCGTGGAAGACATGACTAATACCTCCTTAGACTTCACATTTTCCATAGCTTCTAAGACAAGGTTCTGCTTAAACCAGGGCAGTTACATAGCACTTCTCACCCACAGTTCTCATAATGCTCTGTAAAGATAGGTGAGAATCATTATGAGGGAACCAAGGCACATATGAAATAACAGCCTAAGCAGACAACTGTCATCACTCTTTGTCACAGCACTCTCCAAACTAGCTAGCTGCAACAAGGTCTTCTACCATCTCATACCAACATACTCTTCATGCTAGTCCCTCTGCTGCTTTCTCCTCGTCCCAGCCATGCTCTCCCTCTCTCTGCTTCTTCCTCCTCCCTCTTCGTTGGCTGCCCAACCCCTTAACAGAACCAGCCACAGCTGCACCTTGCCTACATCGACCAGCCCACCTCCCCTGAAGCCAGCCCGCAGTTGTGTATTATCAATGTTAATTAACCCAGCTTCATTCCTCTACAATTCTCCCCTTTTTTTTCTTAACATTTCATACCTCATGTTTTTACCAATCATCACAAACTTTTTACAAATAAACTTTTCATATGGTCCTCTATAATTCCTCTACAAACTCTTGACTTCAGTGCAACATGAGTTTTCACTAGCTCATCCATTGTCTTGAACAGAATCATGATCATTTACAACCACTGAGTATTTGACCCAGTGAGTCACAGCAGGAGAATCAAGTGTTACTTTCTCTAGCAAAACTGTACAAGTATTGGCAACCAATTATACCATGGGATATAACAGGATGATTGATCTATTGCTTCCTTCCCACTAAAATTTTCATGAAAACTGAAGTTCTACCTGCACAAATTTGTTACCATGGAAGAAGGTGCTAGGATGACAGTTAGGTTCAAGGCAACTTTTCTTGCTTGGGCTCCTGTAGCTTCAACCGTAACTTAGTGGGACTGTGATTTATAGCATACAGATGAATGCTAATAGTGAATCTTAAAGTTTCCTATGTCACATTTGCTTGTGGTAATATATCTTATTAAAAATTACTACATTCCACATACAAGAGAACAAAAAGATTGAGAGCTAAGAAAATTATAACCCAAGTCCTGATTACAAGCACCCAAATCACTGAAACAAACCAGACTTACATAAGCCGTGCAACTGCAAGTTCTGAGGTTCAGTGTGTGCTTGCTGTCCCAGAAAAAAGGTTTTGTGAAGGCAGTGACAGACAGCGTGAGGCTGCAAGAGATTATAAGGCTCTTTCTGCATGAAGAAAACTCTTGCTTCTGCTGCACTGTTCAGATGTGTAAGTCCCCATCTCTTCAAAACTTGCTAGCAACCCCCTACTTTGAAATCACAATGGCAGCTCTCAGACTGAACTAATACTGCAGGCAGTTAAGCCTTCTCATGCCTTAACAAATGCCCCTGATTGAAGTCGCTGAGGAAAAAGGAAACCCAGGTTTAATGCTGCAGAGAGTGTTCTAGAAAGTTGCGTTCAGGCTAGTATTTGTTAGGAAAACACATGTGAGGTCAGCTGTCACATGCAAGCAGAGTTAAAGCCCATATTTGTGCTAGCCTGTACCAAGCAGGGTTCTTGCTTTACTTTCCGACACGTCTCCAATTGCCTGCTGTGCCTTCTCCAGCCCACCATTAGGGTTTTAGGTTGACATTTAGGTTGACAACCTAAATAGATTAACAGTGCTGCTTCCAGCACTATCTTGTTTCAGGGAAATAAAATCTTTTGAGAGGATAGATTTGTATACAGCAGAGCCCAGATGTCATTAAGCAAGTAGTAGATTTCACACAGAGGTGGAAAATTAGGTAGCGAGCATTGCCACCAAGAAGGTCCCCTACTGAACTTCACTTGTGCAAATCACTCAGAGCAAACAGCCAGTGGGTCCATGAAGGATGGAAAACTACCAACCTGGCTAATTCAGTCTTTGACAGACAGATGCTTCTCACATACCGAATATTTACAAAATATACTTTACAGAGATACTGAGGTTTAAATTATGCAGGGTTGTGCATTTCATCTGTCTTTGTGGAAAGTGAATTTGCAGTATAATTCATACAAATTAAATCTAAATACAGTGTATACTTTCTATGAAAGAAATGGATTGGAAAGCCTTTCCACTTGCCTCAAGGCCTAGATATCCTCAAGGATACCAGAACAAATATATCCGCCATGTCAGGGTTTTTGCTAGCAAGTTCAAAAGTGTAGACAGAAAGCACCTTTGAGCTTAAGAAGATGGGATAATATCAGTGGATTTATCTTTCTCTCCCCTCCTCTGTCCCTTCTTATTCAGAGGAAAGTAAATTTGTGGAAATAGACAAATCAAATTCTGCGTATGCAGCTCAGCGTGAACACCTTGCCCTGATTCAGAGACTGTCTCGTTCAGAGAATGTGCTCTATGGAGCAAACCTGGAAAACCTTTCTGCTGGGATGATGAGCAAATCTTGTGACAACCTCAGTGTGGAAACCAACAACAGGACTAGAGACAAAAGCAATCTTGGCAGGTAGGTTTGCTTTTTCCTCTAAACGTGTGTAAGAACACTCATTCATAGATTATATCATTGCAAACCTCTATGGTAAACTGTGAGGCAGACTTTTTTTTTTTTTTTTTTTTTTTTTTTTCAGTCTTTATTGTGGCCACACCAAAAAGCTCCATGGTGCCAGCAGTAGTGCAAACACAAGCAGAAAGCTAACAGTCTAACAGATAAGAACATGAAAAAGAGTGACATTTAAATTTGTACTAGACTTAGGAATGAGCCACTTACTGCATTATGGAGAAGGATAAAAATAAGGGAGAATAAAAGTAAAATCTTTAATGTCTGTGTGTCTTCTCTGGACATAGCAGTATGTGAACTAAATGCACAGTGGAAGCTGGTTTTGAGCAGGTCTTACATAAGTGATTCCTCCATGTCTAAAAGTGCAAATCACAGAGAAGAGCGTAAGAGCTTCTCCCTTTGCATTGGTGCATTCACCAGAGTAGGCAGATATTATAGCTGCACACAGTCTCAAGGCCTTTGATGAATTCTAGTGCCTCTTATAATACTGAGAATAGAGCCAAGAACATGAACTACCAGGAAAACTTTCAGACATGGATTTGTCTAAATGGACAGCAGGGCTAAATGAATCATGCTGAGGCTACGCTGTGCTCTCCTGGTGCCTGCATCAGCTCAGAGAAAAACACAGGCAGAAATAAGTCATGATGTGAGTGGTCTGATGGCAGCTGTTATTTCAAAGCAAAGCTGGCAAGGATAAACTACCACTCCCCTACAATGAAATGTGGCCCAGAAGTCAGAATACTTGTTGAAAGACTGTATACATGTGCACCCTCTACTTGGCTCTGACAGGCTAATGACAATGAAAAGTGCTAAATACCATTTGGTGATTTGCTGTAATGCAATCCGTTTTATGCCATGCAGATCCACATCAGGGCTATCCCAGTCAGAAATGCACATCAATTTGAATGGGAAGCAAAGGAGTTATGACTACCTCTCTATCCATTCAACGCAGAACACAATCAGTGGTGAGTATAATCATCATCATAATGAGAGACGGTAACCTTCCATATTTATTGTTTCAATAGCAGAAGACAAAAATACATTCTACTTACAGATTAAAGAATATCCTTTCGCACTTCTAGTCCTGGGAATTAACCCAGACTTCAGCAAGACATGCTGTTTTCTTCCCTTTCGTTCCTGTTTCCCATCAGGATCACTGGTAAAGGACTTCACGATAAAATTATTTTATCAGTGGTGCCTAATGTTTTTCAGAGACATAGTTCAGTACACCCAGGACTCTCACATGAGGCAATATCCCTGTGCTCAGAGGTCATCATTTAGTTTGCAGCTAAGAACTACAACTCCATAAATAATGCAAGAGACAACCTAGGCTCCAGGTCCTTCCTCCATTCTTGCATTTGAATGACACTTACTGGAATTAGAACTGGACACCTAGCCTTCTAACAGAAGCCATATTGCATGCACACAGTGAACAGATCTATGGAATAAGAAGCTATGATTATTTGGTTTGTCTGTTCATAAATTAGAACTGTACTTTAAACATGCTGTGGCAACTGCACAATGTTAAGCACTGTTAACATTACAAAAGTGACCATCACAATCAGTGCTGACTAGATTGCACCTACACAGCCAAAAGGGCCAAAAGGCTGAAGGCTAAAGTTTCCAAAGGGACCCAGATTTTGTGTCCAAATCACCCTCATGTTCAATGAGCGCAACATGTCTGACTCTTTAGATAGCCTAATCTTAATAAAAACATTGTAGATAAATGCATAGTCTCAGAAAAAAACATTACGGGAAGAGCTTAGACAGCTACTGTACATATACTTTTCTAAAGAATGCAAATTTCCAAACACTTGATAAAGCTTCCTTCCTGAATTATATCTGATTCAGAAGTAATGGTAATGTTGAAAGCAAGAACAAAATACATCTTTACATTTTTAAGCCCCAGTTTTGCATACTATATGAATCTACTGTCTCCCTGCATTAATCTGCATTTATTCTAGCTGTTTTGTTTCTGCAGCACCTGGATCACCAGCCACCCAAAAGGAAGTTTCACTAAGTGGTCTAGAAAGAGAAATCATTTGTGTCAGCCTAAAACGTGACCCTAAAAATGGATTTGGTAAGTAAGGAACATGTATGTTATTTTTGTTACTGGGACTATCAGATTCTGGTGCTAACACTGATATTTGCTGACTCAAGATGGGCAAGACTGTAACCTTCTTCACCTCATTTATTCTTCTTATGGAATAAGACTACCAATTCTTTATGAAGGACTTAGAATTTCCAAGACTGAAAAGGACTAAGCACATAAATCAAGACTGCATTTTTTTTCAGAGGACTAACTAAGGCCACAGAGATCAAGGGGACCAAGTGCTAAGAGTAGAATGAAAGGAACACGGGTCTAATTTCATATCTGAAATACATGTGCAGAGATTTTATTTATCTTAGACCTTATATAGGGGGAGATGACATTCTGCAAACTTTTCAGGTATTGCCTGTGGGGGTGTAAAACGTGTACACAAGCTTAACATGAATGTTTCCCAATTTTGGATTCTTCCGTGGATAACATTTTTGTTATACAATACACTATTGCATTGTAAGCTGTTCTTGTGGATGAGTTAAGAGGACCATCAGGTTTCACAGCTGACCATTAATACAATTAAACAGCAAATTTCTAAATGGTGCAGGTCTATGCGGAATATCTTGATCCCAAACCCAACTATTCTAATAGTGAGAAGAATATATTCTGCAATAAGCAGAATATTCTCAGCTAGGATTGTGAAATTTAACTACTTGAAAATAGATTTCATTTTCTAAAATATCTCTTACATATCCATTAGAAGCCTACATGGCCCGCCTCAGGGGCCCTAGATTACATGATGCAGAACAATGTTCAAATTTACCTACTGAGCTTTTACACCATTTTCCTCCTGCAGGTGTTAAAGCTAAGGTCCACTTACTTTATGACTTTAAAAGTCCCAAGCCACGGAAGTATTCTTACTGAGAAATTATATTTAAATAGCCACCAAAGTCACCAGGACACTTTAATTATAACATGAGTTTAAAGCTTTCCTGAATCAAAACCTTGGTGCCATGTAAATCAGAGCTCCCCATTCACCAGACCATGTAAAACTTAAGCCATTGCAGTAAGAGCCTTTTATGCTCCTAAGATTAATCTTTTCTAATACTGCCAGTGTCTCTGCATTCTCATGCTATCTCATTTTTGCAGGTTTTGTAATTATTGGAGGAGAAAATGTAGGAAAATTAGACCTCGGTATCTTTATCGCTTCAATTATCCCTGGGGGACCTGCAGACAGAGCTGGAAATATCAAACCAGGTCATTGTCCTCAGTTTTTAATCAGAATTAAAATACTTCTGTGTTTTAAAGTTAGCTACTCTGGATTTATTTCCTTATTTAGATATGATTTGTCTTGTTTTTATGCCTTCTTTTTTAAAGGAGGACGACTCATCTCTGTGAATAATATTAGTCTCGAGGGCGTTTCATTTAATACTGCAGTTAAAATCATACAGAATTCTCCTGATGAAGTGGAGCTCATCATCTCTCAACCCAAAGGTATAAAGACAAATACCTTTGCTGGCTATGGAATGCTAACAGTTAATTCAGGATACTGGTATTTATTAGGCACTGGGATGTAGTAGTACTTTCTTGCTACTCATTGCGAGTTATAATAGCCATAGGGCTAGCAGTGAAAAAGTCAACTTCTGGTAGGTATCATGTGAACTCTGTTCTATGGTCAGCATGAAAAAAAATCTATTATGGGCTGCATTGCTGAATACCAAGGGAACTTTGGCATTTCTTTCTCTGATAGAGCAGTAGTCTTCTGCTCTGATGAAGCAAACAAATTTCTCCACACAGTGCTCCATCTTACAGTGGTAGACTTATTTTATAGATCTGATTTTAGAACCAGTTGATGTAGGAAGTTACTTGGTCCTCCCCTGCTGAGTAATAATAATAATAATAGCCTTCAAGTTTACTTACTGCTCGATTCAGCAACGTTTTATTTTGGTGTGGCTTTACAGACATGTATGAAGAAGGATTAAATGAAGAAAAGAATCTATCAAGAGGAGACAGCACTAGTGGATCTGAAATCTCTTGTGTAAACAGCGGGAGAAAAAAGATTCAGGATTGTCACACAGCTGTCCCCAAAGAACAGGACAAAAATATAGATGAACTTGAGAAGGCTCTTTCCTGGAGTTTTGCACCAAAATTGGGCTCTAGGATTCCAGTTCCTTCAGCTGATAGCCTGGATGTGGAGGTAACTGAGATTTTGATGCTGTTCAGTAATAGTATGCCCAGGATGTGTCTTAAAAACATGCTGGCTATATTAAGGATGGGAAGTGACCAAGATATTAAAATAATGAGGAATGAAAAAAGAAAACCTTGGAAAATGTTGCTTGTTAAATTACATTGGAAATGTCAAGATGATTGACCTGTCTGGAATGTGAAAAAATGGGGACACTGTTCTACAAAATGTCATTAAAAAATTCTCCTCCTTTTTCCAGTAGATGTACAAAATTTTGATTATTTTCCTGCAGTCTCTTAAGATTTCAACCAGACACTGAACAGCAGCATTTCATGTCTGATATCCTATTATTAGACAGCCTCCCTATTTATACTCAGCTCATGCACATTTAAACAGATAATATTTTGAGTAACATTAGTGTAAGCTTGAAATAATGTCAGGGATATAAATGGTACCATTCCAGGCTTACAGTCACAGCAGGATCAAACCCTTTCTATCCTCTGGAAACTCTCTGTTCCTTTTTTTTCCCCTTCCTTTCACTTCCTCCCCACCCCCCTCTCCTTTTATTTTTTTTATTTTTTTTTTTTTAGATGTTGTAGTCTCATTAGTGTTTATATTTTTGAGACAGGAAGCTGATTCTTCACACTTACCATCACCATCTGAAACCAACTCAAAGGAAATCTATACTGTGGAGCTTGTTAAAGAAGACGGGACTTTTGGAATCAGTGTGACTGCAAGTGTTACTGTTAATCTTTCAGTGTGTCTGTCAAACTGTTACATGACCAAAAAGCAAATAGAGAAGTGTATTTATGTGGAACAAAGATAGAAGATAGGCTGATAACAGAAACTGTTAGCACAGCATCTTTCAAACCTGTCTGGTTGATTGACAGAGAAAGCATAAAGTACTAGCTCTGCTTATTCCCCAGCTCTTGCCTGCAGAATCTGTGAAAGAAGTGTGCTGGCATAAAGCATGTGGCAGGACAAGACCTTTTCATCATTACTCAATTTGAGAACACGACTTACCACTGAAAGTGGAGTTTGGTCAGGGAGGGATATAGCCAGAGTCACTAGAAAATGCAGCAGTGCAAAGAATTCTCCAAGTCATGACTGGTTTTGCTGCTCCCCTGGAGCTCCTGGAACTCAAAGGCTGTGTCAGTACAAGCAGATTTCACAGGACCATGGCATGGGCTCAAGCACTTGCCCACAAGCACCGTTTAACTGTTGACAGCACCAATATGGCTTTGGCCTGTGCCTCAACAAGCAGTATAACAGATGCCATCCTATGCTGGGTGGCTGAAAGTTTAGCTGTGTGGACTCAAGAAATGCCATTATTCTTTCTCTGAAGGCCAGAGAAAGGTCCCTAGCCAATTTTATTTCTTAATATAAGGAAATAAAGTTCTCTGTATATTTAGAGGACCGGAGAAGGCAGTAGTTGAAACTGTCTGCCGCATTTGAATAGTAAATCCTTGTCCTGGCTATCAAAGTTTAATTTACCCCTCCAGGCGGAGATGTCTTTACAGTCTTGGCTGAAATGGAGTGGGAACCAACAGCCATTTCATTGCCTGCAGAAGAAATTGAGGGTTGCTTTTTCATTTGAATTTGGCTAGGGGACATATATGGACAGAACATAATTCTTCAGCTAATCTGGAATTCCTGTGAACTATAGACTGTCAGGTGGCTGCACAAGTTCACGTCCATGCTTTATGTATTGTGTGGAAGGTTAATAACTGCTGAATGGATATTGAATAGTTTGGAAGCTGGGCTAAAGACTGAGTGAAAGATGCAACCCCATCTTTACGTTAGCATAGGGAAAAACATGTGAACATTTAGTCAATGTTTTTATATAGCCACATAGAAATGCATTGCATTTTCCTGAGGAAAAAACCCAAAGATTACTGCCTAGGGAAGTATATTACAACTAGATGGGACTTTGGAGTAACATTCTCTTTTCTTTTTTTCCTATACTAAAAAAAAATAGTAAATCCTAAAGCAGTTGCTTTGCAATGGATATGTAAGTTGCTTTGATTTTTATCACAGGAAGATCATGTGAAGACTCCACTCTAATCTGTGGGCATATGTTTTGCAGGGTGGAATTAACACTAGTGTGCGTCACGGTGGAATATATGTGAAGTCAATTATTCCCAGGGGACCAGCAGATAAGGATGGACAAATAAAGATAGGTAACATGTCTGGCAATAAAACTCTGGGCTGCAGAACTCAATGTTAGTGTGGAATGCTTGCCACAGGGACAATGAAACACATTTGGGATTGGAGGTGATACAACTGTGAAATGTAAGATGCAGTCTATAATTCCTCAACCTGTCCCTGTACTACATGTAGATATCCCACTGAAAAACCAGGAGCCTCATACTAATATTATACAGTTAGTCTCTGTAGCTGCACATCAGGCTAGTTACTCTGACACCTACTTTCAGTGTTGCTGTGATAACCAGATACTACCACTGCATTTACTTACAGAATATCCTGGTATGTTTTAAGTGCTAGTTATGGAATGCTGTACAACAAGCAGTATTGCTTTCATACAAAGTAGCATAAATTAACACATGTAAGCATGAAGAACTATTGCAATGTGGGGAGCCTCAAGGTTTACACCTATTGAACTTGAACATCAAAGCAACTTGCTCCTTTTTTGTTTGTTTTCTTTTGTGTCAGGTGATCGTCTGCTGGAAGTAGATGGCATCAGCCTCTGTGGCATCACGCACAAACAGGCTGTGGAACACCTTAAGAAATCTGGCCAGGTTTGTACAACAGCAGAGCTCAGTAAGATACCCAGTAGAATAAAGTGCACTTAGTATGAAGCACAGGAGCAAGCTAGGCCAAAAGAAACTCACTCTGCCCCCATCCAACCCCATTCTCCTACAAGAAAAGTGAAAAAAAAATAGACTGAGGGTTCACTGTGTAACTGGAAGCTGTTCATCATTGTTTTAGACTGCCAAGCTGGTTCTAGAAAGGGGAGACTACCAACTGGCAGAGCCATGCTTGACTGCTAATGACAGAAAGGGGGACCAATGTGCAGTTGTTTCTGTGGCAACATCCTTCACAGATGGTACCAAGGACTATTGCTTTTTGACAGATGGTGAGTACTAAAAAGGGAACTCAGGGTGACTTCTTACAATGTGCAAGGAAGGAATGAATGAAAATGAAGTAATGAAATTTCTGTGGGTTTCAAGGAACTGCATACTGAATAAAAATACAATGTGCAATATTAATGGCATTACCAAGAATCAATTCTGAACAAAATTATTTCCTATGTACTTAGACTTACAGTTGTTAGATATAGCTGAATTTATCGTAGGCATAAATATTGTATCTCTAAGCCTCCACAACATGGGGCTGGCAGGGGACATCCCTGCCAGTAGTCTATAGCACTCTGGGGCAAGAAGCAGCTGCGCTGGCTGCCAGCCTGTCACCCAAAGAGAGCACTGCCAGCACAACTGCTGATGCTGTGTCAGTGGTGAAGCTAGGGTGAACTGCTGACCCAGGGCAAGGACTGGAGACTGCCATCACTGGAGACTGCTGTCACTTCATTTCTTAAAAGCAGAAGATTCAGAGATCACTTTCACTGAATTTAGCCAACAAGTAAATACTGTATCTTTTACTGTAAGGCTGTCTCATAACCAAGTCTGAACCATACTTTCCCATGGGGCAGGTACTCCCCTACATTGTCCCTAGCAGAATGGGGTTCGGCTGCAATGTGGTATTTGGGAAAGGGCTGGTCTGTTGTTCTTGTCTGGAAAGAGCAGTAGCTTTGAATCTAGCTTATGCCGGTTAGTGCAGGCAGCTACAGAACACTCACACTCTACAGCTACAGCTCTACCCAACACTTACAGAAGAATGTCAGAAAACCATAGCATTTGAACCTTTTTATGTGATACAAAAGGTTTCCTCCTTTATGGGCTTGTACCAGATGGCATAAAGTCTGCGAACACACAGTGGAATAGAATCCAGTTCTCCCCATTCTGCCTGTACAATTTCAAGGGCTCATATAAGTTAAAGGAACACCAAACTCTTCTTCTGCCATTTATTATTGGCAGATCTACCTCTGCAGCACAGAGGACAAGGTCTGCTGAAGGTATAAATTTACATCAGCTCCTTAGGGGGCACATATGCCACACCTCTCAATCTTTTTCCAATCCCTGCTTTGAACAGATAACATATTCGAAGTCAAACTGACAAAGAATTCTGGAGGCCTAGGCTTTAGCGTTCTGCAAATGGAAGGAGATGCTTGCGAACACCTTGGAGGAGCTATTGTCAGGATCAAAAGACTGTTTCCAGGGCAGCCAGCTGAAGAGAATGGCAAAATTGAAGTCGGAGACATCATTTTAGCTGTGAATGGGAAACCTATTCAAGGACTCTTCTATCAGGTATCAGGCAGTACTATCACTGGGAGTCCAGATGGGTAACATGTTAATAAAGACAATGGGATGAAGCTGCATTTAATCTTAATTATCACCATAAGGAGTCAGAATTTGCATATAATGAGTTTGATTTCTATGTAGGATTCTTCTCTAGAATTCTTATAAATAATTCCTTCCTAACAGAATATTTACAGAGAATTTCTTCAGCTACTTAATTTGTAACTTTCTACTAGTGATGCACAAAGTCTATTGTTAGATGCACACCAGTTGTTAATTAGTTGGAATCTTTGTTGCTTTTATGCATAATTGAAACATATTTTCCCTGTGGTCATTTGTGCTTTGTAATGTCACGCTAAATACCATGCCCTAGATTCAAATCTCTACCAGGTGAGGTCAATCCAGTGTAACTTCTTTACCTGTAAGAAGAAAATCTATACCCTCATGAAGAAATTAAATGGTAAAAAAGGACTACATGTTTAGATTTTTTTTTTCATTGTAATCTTTTCAACTCATGAAAAATCCTCGAGTTTTGTATGTGAATATGCATTGAATATGTATGATTGGTAACAAACAGACCACTGTCAGCTCATTCCTATCTTTAAATAGCAAGGGCAAAAGACAAGGTGCCGTAAGCCCTAGGCACCTGTGGGGGTGCTGCAATTGTACTCTATTTTTCACTGGTTTTATCCTGACCTGGACCCTGTCCTTTTCCAGCAGTGTCTTGCTCCCCGACATACAGCCTCTTCACTCAGTTTGTGCAGATAGGCAGACAAGGTGTTTTGGCCTACAGCATTTTTTTCCCCTCTAGATTAAGTATTTCACCTCCTACTGTAGTTGCAAGTGGAATGCTACTGAATATAGATCTTATGTCAAGGAGGAGCTTTGAGAAAGTCTCCCTTTGGTTATGTCAATAAGGCAGTCTGTGGAGCTATGCTGATATAATTGACTAAAGATGTGTCCTTGCCAAATGCAGTTTGAATTAATTTGCCTGAAAATCCTGTTTTCTTCAGGAAAATAATAATTTAAACCTATGTGTCTGTTGGTAGAACAAAAGTTTGTAAACAGAACTGACTTGATTTTAGATACACATTCACCTAAAAACTTTGGTCCACTTATATGACAATCATACAGTAGTGAATTTTGGCCCCCAGATACTGCTAAGAGGCACAAATACCAGGAATTTGGTATTCAGAATAAAAACTGTCTCCATCCCAGTTGGTAAGATGACTGGTGCTATAGACTGTGTTCCATAAGAAATCTAATATTCCTTCTTCCTGCTTAGGATGTCCTACACTTGTTGAGAGGAGCTCCTCCAGAAGTCACACTACTACTCTGCAGACCACCAAAAGGTGTTCTTCCAGAAATAGAGCAGAGTGCCCTGGTAAGGCAAAGCTTCTGTCAGTAAAACTTGCTGCTGTAAACCTGGAAAAACAGTACTACGTTTTCTATTGTCTTGAACAAGGCAACCTACCCTTTTCTCCAAGACCCTCTATTCCATTTTTTTCCTTTCCCAGCTTCAACTCAACCTCTAGAGTTTAACTGATTCTTCCTTAGCAACCAAAATAATAGAAAACCAACAGATGTGAAATGTGTTTATCCAGTCCAACAACTTTTGAATTGCAGTACTGTCAATGAAAAGAAACAGCACATTTCCCAACAGCACAAACCCCCAAGCAGATCTTCTAGTGACGCTTCTAAAAATGCTCTACTAGATCCTCAGCCAGAAACTGCAGATATTCTCAACTGCAGGTACTCTGACTTGTGGGCTTGAGGTAGCTGTATTACTCCAAAAAGTGAGGAAAATAAAGAACATTTCCTGTCCAGGCTACCTCTTAATAAATAAATGAAATAATGATTTCAACTGGTTATTCAGCTTCTTATTGATAATTAGCAGAATTTCTGGGGAGGGGGACACACATGACAAACAATAGAGACTGCAGAAACTAAAACAGTGCCATTAGGTGTCCTAGCATCATTATTCCTGCTTCTTGAACTCAGCTCAAGGACACTTACACAATACTTTTATAATGAACATGCATTTGCATTACTCTTACTCCATATAGCATGGCCCGCTCATGGCTCCAGTCCCACCAGGATTTATAAGAACTGTCCACGGGCAGATAGAAATGACTGCCAGGACCACCTCCAGATAACAAACTGGCTCCTGTTGCTCTCCTGCAACATGCCCTTGGCTTTTTCTATGGGCAGTCACACAGGAGTCAGATCCAGAAGACACTTCTTCACAATGAAGAGAATATAGACACAAAGTTGAGGCATGATATGAAAAGAAATAAAAAGGGGCCATCTCTAACAAAGAATTCATTGAGAAAAAGTGAATTTGTGTAGTAGTTGCCTAGGTGGAATTCCTGAAGAATGTGGAAGACACATAAAGACAAAACAACCATTTCATGAGAGTACCTCCCCTCTATTCTTTCCTTCCCTTCCAGCTACCATTTGATATTTTCACACTCAGATGCTTACTGATACTGCCTCTTCAATTTACTTTGTTCTTAAAGGAAAGAAGATGGGAGATAAAAAAAGGGGTTACACTAACTTTTCTGTTATTTTGGTAGACTCCAGCACCATCTCCTGTTAAGGAGTTTGTGGCAGAAATGCCAGGCAGGACAGAGGTAGGAAATAGTATGGACCAGTCTACCACTGATGGAGGCAGCACCTCCCCAGACCTTGAAGACTGCCTGGACTCTCCAGTGGCAGCAGATTTCAGTGAACCTCCTGAAGAGGACAGCTCAACTTATGAAGAGCAGGAAGCTGAGTTTCAAGAGGAGCCCATACAGAAACTTATGACTCCCAGAGAAAATTTCTATAAGCATCTTTGGAAGTTTCATCAAGAAGCTGCCGGTTCTGAAGCCTTCCACTCCTTAGAGGAAGAAATGAAGCAGAACTGCTACTCACCATGTGAATTTGTATGGGCCAAAAGGTAAGGAATACTGAAATCTGCTCTGCAGCCTTTCCTCTGGCTCTTAAGAGTTTTGAAAGTGAATTGCTTAGGTTTAAGTACAGGGTTATCTGCTTCTAATCACTGCTGATTACTAAAGATTTTGTTTTACTGTCTTACTCTGACTATCCTAATCTGCTGTCTGTATTTACTCTCATAAGAATTTTGTGTAAGTCTGCATTGCAAGACAGTTGTAAGAGTACTGCACTATATAACATTCATGCTTGTTCAGCTGAAGCTGGCTACAGTTTGAAATCAGTGGAAAGACTTCTTCATTTAAATGGGAATCACAGACTGCAAAAAATACAGGGCAAATGGACTCAGCCTCCTTTTACAGTTGTTTGGATATACCAGACACTGGCACACAGAAGACAATCCATTCCATTTTAATCATCTTTTCCAGTGCAAAAGAATATAAATTATCACAACAGAAAGGACTGACAGAAAGACAAGTTAAAGGTTTCCTAGAGGTCTTTAACTTAACAGCTCTAGTAATTTTATCTAGAAAGGAATTCCTATTTTTCTACACAGTCATTTGAAATCTTTTTATTATTCTTGACATTCATCAAGCATAGAACCAGGCAATCTCTGGGGGTGTCAGCACTAGCTGGCTGCAAGTCAAGTTGGGCCATAATGGCAATTCATACTTTTAGCTTCTCTCTCTTGAGAGGTGAAGCTTCACCCACATTCACGAGTGAAGCTCCTGCTTACATACATGCTTCTCTACTGCTTTTAAAAGTTCCATGCTCAGGGTTTCACATGGAAAATTCCTTTCACTCCTCATCACCACCAGTAAGAACCTTTGGAAATGCTGTTTTGAAAAACTTTAACTCCTTATTTTCCCTCTGAAGTCCAGATGCAGGGGTTACTATACTCCAAAAGAAAGTTGAGCTCATCAGTGGAGCATCCTGCAGGACCAAGAGTCATGTTATTCCCCATGGTGATTTAGAGATGGGCTAGAAGCTGTGTTATGATGAAGCCACTGCTGGCTCATTGCCTTGAGCTCTGTAGCTCTGACAAACACCTTTCATACCCTCTGAAGGTCAATCAGGACTCCACTAGCGTATGACAGCTTCTGTGACACCCACATTGACCAACGTCCACTGAACACAACTTTTTACTGACTCCAAAAGAAAGGAGCAGACTGCATTTGCTGTTATCCTTAAACATTTCTTTTAATTATCCCAGTCATCTTCCACAGTATTGTAAGTATCTGTTGTTCAGCTATTAAAGCACAAAAGCACAAAATGTCAGCTTCGTTCTCAGCTTTGCTGTGCTACTGGAGATGGCAAACTTTTCATTTCCTCCCTGCACATATATAAGCTAACAGACTAGATTGCTTCCCTCACTGAGGGCATGCAGCATGAGCCTACAAGTTTTTCTTATTTTCATCAGTATTTCAAAAGTACTGTCAAAGGCTACTAGCTATGCTATATCCAGCCAAAATACCTGTTTTGCTACTGTGCTTTGTATTTTGCTTCAGACTACAGACAACTTCTGAAACAAGAGCGTAACACCGGGGATCTTCTGTGATTTCATGCAAGACATGCAATTTGTGTTCCTTTCAGTTGTGCATGTTTGCTTGGGAGATGGTAGACACAGTTCAGTTCTATCAGAGAGCGGAAAGATTCTAGGCAACTGTTACATATGAAAGGACATGGCATCTTTGCTATATGAAGCATTAATAAAAGCTATGCCATTTTAAGTGTTTTTAAGATGTATGAGGTTTAGCTATATTTTGGTAAAGATTGATATGAAGAAAACACATAGTTAAAAAATAAAATAATATGTGTTCCAAGCATTTCTATTAGCTTTAATGATAAATTTAATGGGAGACACTGCTATAGTAGTCTATTGAAGTTTATTAATGACAACAGACAAAACAATATTAAGCACAACACACACGATTCAGTCTGGACTTGAACATCCAAACTGCTGAATACTGTGTCTCCAATATGGTGGAATAAAATCAATAACATTTAATTCAAGTAATTGAACAAATCCATTGATTTCTGTAGGACAACTCTTATGTTTCAAGGCAAGCCTAAGAATAAAATCAAGCTTACAAACAGAAATCAGGACTAGTACCTTTTATGGAGAGACAGTAGTCACATTATATTTCATGTTTGTGGTCTGTGCGCTGGTTATCAAGGAAATACCTTCAGGAATGTGGCTGGCATTCCTTTTTCAAGAAAAATGCAAATGTGAAAGTTGTAGTGGTATTGTAATGTGCATATCACATACCAGATAAGTTAATTAAGTTGTTTATGGCAGATGAAATAATTAGTGGTCTAGGAATTATCCAATTATCCTTTTCAAGAAGCAACAAAAGTATTAATTAATGTCTTTAAAAAAAAAAAAAAAGAGTGCAAGATTTTGCAAAGGCTGTTTTCAAATTCTGAAAGATTTTTAATCTTTTAACTACCTTTGCAAAATACTGATTAATTATTTATTTTTACAGTATCAGTGGAGGACCCAGACAGCAATTTAATACCATAAACAATACTTCAGTTAAAATTAAAATAAGGTCATGCATAAGCAGTAGACTTTTCAGTGCCCATCTAATAAAGCATATAGAGGAAAACACCAGCATCTTTTTATTTTCCAGCCACAAATTTAATAAGAGTGGTGATGACCTATCAAACACAAAATGTATGCCCAAAACTCTCTCCCTAACCCCTATTGATGAAGAGTATCTCACTGTCAGCTCAGCATCTGTGACCTCACTTTCATCGGGAAGAAGCTCCGAGACACTCTGCACAACCATGGCAACCCCACAACCACGTGTTTGTGGTCCCTTCTCATCATCCCTGCCTGCTAGAGAGACACATGACAGTGACAATGAATGGGAAGACTTGGAGGAACTAGAGGAAGAGAAAGAAGAAAAGGAAGATTGCGCTAGGGTATGTGATAGGCACTAAATTATTAACAGGTAGAATATGACAAGGGAAAAGAAACAAATTTAAAAATGCAACATTCTTAAACATAAATTTAACATAAATTTTAACTCATTATATATGCTATTTTTGCATGGCTTTTTTTTTTTTTTACTTTCCTGAATGTCCATGATCTTAATGCAGACCTTCCACTATGCCCAGCGCTCCAGAATTCTTTACCATTTCCCTAGGGCCATCTCCTTGCTCTTGCCATCTTACTATTTCTTCAACTTTCCAGCACTTTGCAATACTATTCCCAGTGTACAAAGGCCTTTAGCCCTCTAGTAGCCTCTAAAATTAATTGGACTCAGCTACTTGGGTTTTTTCTGTCATGTTTTAAACCCATGTGGAAAATAGCTTTGTTACACTGATGTCCTGATAAGAAAGTATGATCCTTGTGCTAATTACTATTAAAAATACAAGGGTCAGTCCTGCCAAATGCTGAATATCTTGCATTCCTTCTGACTCTAATGAGCTCTGAATTCCTACGAATTTGAGAGCACTAAGGACAAAATTTAGCTCCAGCCATTTCCTTTAGTGGGACAGCAATAGCAATAACAACAATAATCTCTGCAACCTACTATTGTAATGCTGGTCAGCTCAGAGGACTCCAAGCCTTTCTTTACACATTTCAAATGCCAAAATTCCAGTCCCTGATGGCATTCTCTGCCTTATTAGGCCATATCAATCAATCACCATGAAGTTCCACTAGGTACAAAAAAAAATAATTAATTCTGGAATAAGTCAATGACAGATCAGAGAAACCATTATGTATGCTCTTGTTTATACCATCTGAGGATCTGATTCCTATCTGCATATAAAACATGATGGAAGATGTGAATGAAGCAAAAGAAAAGCCTACATCTAACATATCTTGTACTTATTTTAATAGGAAATGGAGATCTTTGTGACTTTGACAAAATCAGAGAACAACGGTTATGGATTCTCTGTAGTTTTTAACAAAGTGGACACCTGCCTCTATGTTGATGAAATCTTGAATGAGCCTGCCCTGTCTGATGGAAGACTAAAAAGAGGAGACAGAATCATTATGGTATGGTAATTCCTTGAGTTTATACAGAAAAGAAAATACTTGCAGATCAATGTCATTTAGTTTTGCCTTTCTTCCTTTCGTAGAGTCCAGTTTATCACATACTTAGGCATGCAAGTGCAAATGAATCATATAATAAATGTAATTCTGCTAACTTCAGTAGAATAAATTTTGAACTGAATATATTGTATGACCAGGCAAATAACACAAATCATCTAGCAGCAATGTAAGACAACTGAGACATCAAATGCCTTCCAAATTAAATGACAAACTGAATTAATGTAATAAGATAGGTGACATACAAAGGATGCAGGAGTTATGTCCTTTGTAATGTATGAATAAAGCTTGTTTTCAGCCTGGTTAATCTTTAATTTGTTTCACTAGACTGTCTTTGTTTTTTGCTACAAGACCTTGAGTTCCAAGAAAAAAAGAGCTATTTTTATGAAAGCTCTGCACTCAGAAAAAAATAAGTTCAAAATAGAAATCTCACTGCAATCTTAACTGTTGCATTTACTCACATCAAATACCACAGCAAAGCAGCAACATGAAAGTGAAAGCTAATTTAAGTCCATATACACAATTCAGAATGGAGAGAGAAGTACAAGGTGGTCAATGAGATCTATGACATCATTTTACTGATTTGTCATTTAGGTGAATGGAATTGATGTCACATCTTTACCATGCAATGAAGCCCTGACTTTACTGCAAAGCTCTCCTCCTGATCTGCACCTTGTGGTTGGTCGTGCTGACAGTCATCCACGTCCCTCTATTAGGCCAGATGAGATTCCTGAAATCACTCTCACAAAAGGTGCCAATGGACAGCTAGGTGTGTGGTAAATACTATGCATGCTATTTTGGACAGAGATTACAGCAATCGTAAGATAATCATAAGCAACTGTGGTCTTGGATCTATATGATCCTGAGTGACCTTGACACCTTTTATGCTCTCTGCCACCACCTGTGACAAAGGAACGGAGAGCATTATTTTGGGCAAGGCCTTAAAGGGGAGAATAATATCTCTTACTAGACCAATGAAGAGAGTTGCAAAATTGATCTTTATATTATCATCCTATCAGCTGAGCTTTCTGGAAGATCTCTGGTCTCATATTTTCATATTACTGATATACAGAAGTAGTTGGTAGTTAGATATTAATGTCTACTACCTGCTGAGATACGTAAAAATCTATTTGGAGGAAAAGGGGGGAAAAAAAAAAGAAAAAAAAGGCAAAGTTTGAGAAGAATGAGCTACTGGTTAGGGCAATAGTTTGCTATTCAAAAAATCTCTACTCAAATTCTTGATTCACCACAGACACGAGGCTTTATCTACATTGCGCAATACAAGTGATTAAAAAAACCCGCCCACAGTGTATCTTGGTATGTCAGCAGAATGTGGCAAGTACTGCACACAGGTAGAACTGTAGACTCAGGAAACAGTATAGCTGTATTTGCTCAGGTACAGCATCCTGTTTCCAGTTCAGAAACTAGCTTGTTCAGAGAGTGCTTGAATATTGTTCACAATTCAGTTTTGCACTGTATAGGTATCTCCTTAGTTGTATGCTTCCGTTCCCTATCACACTCTAAAGATTGCAAGGCGCTTAAGCACTCTGGTAATGAGGGAGTTACTGCTATGCAGCTAAGTGTCTTACTCAAATGACTATTCAACATCAGGTGAAATAAAACATTATGAAACAGCTGAAGCATAGAGATAGACAATACCATTTAAGTTTTTTCCATACTTTTTTAATATCTGTTTTCATTTCACTATCCCATTCCAGCTCTTATACCCTGTCTCACTGGGGTAAGACTGTTATTTATAACATCAGTGATTTGTTCAGCCTATCTTTCAATGACACACATCTATTCCATTAGGCTGTATGTCACTGACAGTGACATTCAAAACACGCTGCCACAAAAGATGCTTTCTCTGCATTATTCTAGGCTTGAAGCTGACAGGAGGAGCTGGAAGCAAGTTACAAGGCATTTATGTGCTAGAGATAGTGCCTGGCTCTCCTGCCAGTGTGGAAGGCAGTTTGCAGTCACAAGATCAGATTGTTTACATCTGTGGACTGTGGACTGAGGGCATTAGCCTGGATGATGCAGTGAGAGCGTGTGAAGCTGCCACCCAGAATGTCCAAATCAAAGCCACAAGGTAAATCTGAGCAGACAAGGTAAACCCAAGTATACTCAATCTCAATCCTAATGTTGAAGCAGGTTTCTAAACCTCAACAAGTTAAACAATAAACCCAGGACAAACTACAAGCAAAATGCTTTACCTCAAAGTCTGAATGTTGCAACTTGATACATAACATCCATAAGATATCTTAACTCCTCATAATTACAACTAACAGAGCACAAGTAGACGCATACAACATAAATGAGAACTCTTCAGACTTCATCATCCAAACACAAATATGAACCCTTTAACTGCCAGGCTGGCCACCATTTTCAGATATCCTGTTCTGTAGGGAAGATCTTTTATATTTCCACCACTAGCGCCAACCTTCTCCATACAATCTCAGATTGACAACTACAGGCAAGAAACTACCTCTGATGGGAAACTCCAAGTTGGTTACTTCCAACAGTCAACATGTTAGAAAGGTATTAAAAATGCATCATTTAATCTGCCACATGTAACAAAAAGTCATCCCAGACTTGATCAATAACCTGCAGTTAAGAATTTCCCTCATCAGTTCTTGGCTGCAATTTAGATCTATTGTGTGTTCTACAGTCTGATATAGCACCAGCAGCCGTCCCGGACTGATACAGAAAGAGCTTCCAAAGATCTCACAGTAACCCAAAAACATGTGAATAACTAAGCTATATAACCAGAGAGAGCAATAGTATGTCTGTCACGGTTGTCTTAACGTAGTCCAAACTTTTATCAATGTTTTGTTAACTTGCACTGGTCTAGCAGATGAAGAAACTGCAGCGTTGTTATACTTCTTCCTGTATAAGCAGTTAGTAGGCAACACACCCTGATCATAAGAATTTACAATCTAAGGAAACAAACAGCAATAGGATAAAGGAAATTACAAAAGATTACTCTCACTGTATAGAGAGGGAACCAAAGCTGAATTGAAAATGTACCACAAAGCAGTTCTGTATTGGGACAAATGATTTAACATGTTCGTTCTTTCCCCAACCCATTTAAATGAAACATTTCACTGTTGTAAATACAGTTACATATTTTATATACTGATATAAATGCTCTTTAGGAAAGCATCATTAACAAAATCATAGAAGTACAACTACAACTTAGACAACTGACTTTCTAAAAATATTTTTCATATGTGCTTTACAAAGCATGCAGCTCTTAATGGCTCATATATTTCACTTTTTCTGCCCCCAGAAATGGCAATCCAGTGGTTCCTATAGAGCAGAAAAATAGTAAGTAAGGCTAATATTTTTGGTTTTCAGTTCAAAACTTGCTTCTGATTTTGGAAATAAGCATAAGGTATTGATTCATTGCATTTTAAAAGTTATTAACAGACTGTACCTTGGCATTCAGTATTTCTGTTATGGCCATCCTAAGGATCTGAAGAAAATTTGGTAGCTCTTTAAAGACAGAAATAAAATGTATAGTCCTCTTAAAAAAAACCACACCCAAACACTATTGCATTTTGCATAGTCAGTTTCTATTTTTTTTAATTTGTTGTTATTAAATGGGAAATTTATGTGGTCATTATTTCAACATCTGTTTTGATTGAAACTGTTCTCTAAGGGGTTTTCCAGTACTTTTTGAGCCTCTATTTAATATGAGCCACTACTTCATCATCTAGGCCAACGTTTTAAACTGTTATCAATAAACCTATAGAAAAATCAGAAACAGGCAGCACAAATATCTCTTAGTTAATACAAGAGCATACCTATCAGGGGACAATATTTAATGTTATAACTGTCACAAAACTTCAGTAATAATCTGCACTACAAAGACTTGACCAGAATTGCTCTAGCAGCAGAAGGGGTCTCAGCAAGCAGAGGCTGCATCTGCACCACACCATCAGGTGGAAGGATAGGTGTCATGTCTACATCACTGTGTAGAAAGTCTGTTATCTATGCAAGTAATACTTTGCAGTGTACATTTGGCTGTGGTGTTACATCAGGCCTAACCCCCAGTTTCATTTACTTGACTCAATACCTGAATTTTTTTTAATTCATGCAAAGATGATCTGAAAAAGTAACCCTGGACCAGAACTGCTCATATGCCTACATTTGTCTGAATACTGGCATATGGCTACCTCAAGAAATTATTCCAAGTTAAGCTAGTTAGGGATTTCCTACTCAACAACTATCCATGTCTTTGGTTTTGTAAACTGAAGCAGCTTATTACACTTACTAAGAACAAGCGTCTTTGAGTTTACTACAAAACACAGATAAAGTTATGTGTACTCTCAGTTACTGTGGTATAACTAAAGCACAGTAAATGTGTATCCTGGTAGGACCTTGTTTACCTATCCTTGCTCCATGAGCTTTGCAGATTCCAAGATTTCTCAAGACACCTTCAAGATAGGTTACTGCATCTGATTCACCTCTGATAAAGATTTATGAACTCTACAATAGTACAGTTACCTGCTTCTCTTATAAAACAAGATTCTTCCCTGTTATAAGGCACTTAAAAAAATCTATAGTAATTTTGTATTTGGTGTTCTGTTTGCTATCATCTGTGATAGATTTGTAGGTAAATCTATAATAATTTGCTATTAAGTAAGCAAGGTTTCATTTTATAGACTTAGTTACAAAAATGCATACTAAAATTGCAAAGGCAACGGGGAACTTTTTTTTTGTTGTTGTTGGGGTTTTTTGTTTGTTTTTTTAAACATAAGAACACTCATCATTTTCTGTAATTCGTACAGTAAGAGTACTTTATGGAAGACAACTAAGATGACCAAGATATGATAAAGCAGAACCCCAAAACTATGGGTGGGTGGGTAGAGGTAGGAGTGTCAAGAGTGCATATTGTCTTCTTACATATCCATCTCTGCAGACATTAACACACCCTGCTTCTTCCTCTGCCTGATCACTGCCACATGTCTAGAATGACTCAATCTGATGTCTGATTGTTGTTACAGTTTTAAAAACAGCAAGGACTGAGATGCAGTATCTCTGCAATTCACAACAGTATTGTTTATATCACTGTGCAAACTGGCAAACTTAATCATGCAGTATGGCCTCAAACTGCCTCAAATGGTATCAATATTGGATATTGATGCTTTGTTCAATAATCTAAGCACAGAGTTTACATTCCCTTATGTACATAAAAGTTAGCAGGAGGCCTGTCAGAACAAACCTACATGTATGCTTTTAGGGCCACCTGCTGAGACTGAGAAACCCAGTACTTTTTTCTCAAATGAAAACCTGAATTCCCAAGAACAGCATCTGCTGCATCAACATGGTAAGGCACTTTGTATTTTCAATTAGGGTTTGTAAAATTTTGTGCCCTCTCTTGGAAAGAAAGTAAGTCTGTATGTGGTTCCGTAAGCACCTGGGAAAGTTTAATTCTTCATAAACAAAACTGCCTCCCTCAGAGTTTCAGAGAACATTTATACATTACCTGTTGTCCATTTGGTGTCTCTGACCCTGTAACATGCAGCTTTTAAAGCTTGATTTGGAACCTGCTTACTGGAAGGTGAAAAGTCTGCAGGGATAATGCACAGACAGCTCAATTCATGGTTCAGCAGTGTAAGCCCACATAAGTCCACAGGATTTTTTTTAATTTATTTTACATGTCAAATATAAAATGTATCATTATGTCTCTGATATTATTTTAAGTTTTATACCATAGAACATTTTACCAGTACAACTGTTTAAAAATTGTTGCCGCTTTTTCACAGAGAAACATTTGGATGAAACAAATGATGGTGCTCAGCAAAACACTCCCAATTCTCCAGAATGTAAGGTAAGTGACAATTTTATCAAGTTTAAGACGGCCCATCAAGTGAAGTGAGCTATATGGAGGGAGACTTTTTTCAATAGTTTTATTCAATGTATTCACTTCCTCTCCAGTTTCTTTGAAAACATGAATCTAATGCATTTGCAGAGCATCCTGTGAAGTGTTGAATTGCTTCAGCATTCATGGACTAGAATGTGCTGAGCACTTCCTGGGGTCAGACTCTTCTGTTGCCAGTTTTCAATGTATAGTAACACTATTTGACGAGCTTAGTAATATAAGCATTACTTATACACTCTAGCTCCTCTATTAGGTCTTCATAGACTCTTAATAGTTTACAAGATTAATCCTTAGCTTAGAAAGAAAGTATCACAGGAAAAAGATACAGAATATCACAGCATGGGATTCTGTGGAAAATAAGTGTAATTGTGAAGCATTTCCCACAACATCGTTGAAACCTGAGATTAACATGTTTCTTTTCAAAATTCTCTGATGGGGCATTTAAAAAATGGGTAAAATTACTCCAAACCTTTGGAGCATTATGCAGCATTGACATAAACAGTAAGGGTTTGAATTTGGAAAGAGTAATGCCATTTTTGAAATTATGAATTCCTAAAATACAAAGGTGTGTTCTTTGAAAAAAGAAGTAATTTCCATGCTGAACATACAATGCTTCAGAATTCTTACAAGTGCAAACATCACTTCTGTTTGTGCAAACGTGAAAAATAATGCTACTTGGAATTGAAATTACCCATGTTGGGAATGATATTTCATGGGAATAGATTTACTGGGCTTCTCTTGCTTGTGATTTGCAAAAGAGGGCTGTCTCTTGTTAAAATTAGACCTCCAGCTTGGCAGAAAAATTGGAACAATTTTCTCACTTTTGGTTAAGTCATCACTGTTACTGCTTCTTCTGCATCGTTTAATCCATGATGGCTTATCTGTTCAACTTGCTAAAATAATTTCTGATTATGATATTTGCAACATTGGAACTAGTCATGCTGCAAGTTATAAACATTTCGAGGTTGCTGCTACTTCTGACATAATACTTGACCCTAAAAAAGCAGCCGTTTTGAAAACTGAACAAAGGGCTAAAGCCAAATAGATGGGTCTGTAGGGGTTGCAAGGTTAGGGTTTTCATTATAGAACAATAAAAGAATGGAGTGTGTACAGCATTACTGTCATGCTGGAGGTGAGTGACTTGTCAGTGAAGGTGATATATTTGATATATTATAAAAGGATTACAAAAGTACGCGTTTCCTTGTTCTTAAGAGGTTATTTTCCCCTCCAGCAATTATTAAAAAAGATTATGGAAATATGTACAACTTTCATTCCAATGCATAGATGCAGCTGCTACGTTAATCACTGGAAGCTCTATACACCTCTTCAAGAGAAGGATCTATCCCATAATCTGCATCAGTCAGTGAGGACTGTGAAGCATAATGGGATTCTTTGGTATTAAAAATGCAAACAACATACAGTCCTGAATAAACTCCACTTTAGACTGCATCCTTGTCTATTGCAGGACTTCATTATTAAGATCGAGCTGGAAAAAGCAGAAAATGGAAGCTTAGGATTCGCACTGGTAGGTGGAAGAAATGGTAGGGCTATCCTAATAAAAGCCATCAGTCCAGACAGCATTGCAGATCTAGATGGGAGGCTTCAAGTTGGTGACATCCTTCTCAAGGTAATGCTTGTTCTTTATTGTTTTGGCCCACATTTTCTCTAGTTATACTACAATGACCATTCTGTTCAGTATAAATGTTGTGCAGATTGGAAATCTGAGACTGCTTGGCATATAAACACGTAGAAGATGGTGTCCCTTGGCTCCTGGGGGTCAGAAGGCTGTTCTGGGACACCCACCCCTTGCCTAGACTTTTGCTTCCTGTAGGACTGGGCCTCTCTGCAGCTGGAGGTGGCTGTTGGGCACTCTAGCAGAGAAACAGACCCAGAATACCCGGGCAAGCGGCAAAGTGCAACTAATCCATAGTGTAACTGTGCCCAGTGGGGATTACACGTGAAAAAAATCAGAGAAATGAATTAACTGACCAGGCATGCATATAACAGCTAACCAGGAGAATACTGACAAGAACCTATCATCAGTGCCAGTTATGTATTATCAAGACAAGTAAAAAGCACTAGAATTAGAACTTTTGAATCTTTATTTAAAATCTTACTATCTTAACCAACTTCTAATATAAATATTTTTTTTCTTTTTTACCACAAATTATTTTTTCTTCCCTGTCCAAGAGTTTCAATACTTTTGTTTGCTTTTCTATTTTTCATCTATTTCCATATCTCCTCCATCTTCCATCTGAACAGTAGGGGAAACAATGCCCTCTTAGTGTCTCAGAAGAGATGCAGGCTATACTTTTGTGATGTACTGCTGGCCATCACGGTATAAAGTAGTAGAGAGGAGAGGTTCATGAAGCAAGTTACTAAAATGCGAGGGGATGAGGACACACAAAGCACAAATAAGATTGCTCACTACTGGGTTATGTGATTTAAAAAAGCTTTCCATTACAGGAATCTGGAAGTACACATCATTGTATTTTCCAGGTGAATGAGACTTTCGTGTCTGGTCTGCCACGCCACACAGTTACAGATTTGCTGCGCAAGGCTCAAGGCACTGTTCAAATCACTGTCTGCCGAAGTATGGCTTTGCATTGGGCTTATTCAGGCAACCAGAGCAACAGTATGCCTTCCTCGCCAAACACAAAAGCAGAGCCTGGTAAGCAGCTACATCCACTCGGTATATGATAAAAGGAAGACTATGTTGTGCCTGAATTCAACTTTCCTATTAGCAAAATAATTCAATGTTACCAACTTCACAGTTAGTCCCACTTCATAGCTGTAGATACAAACACATTCTTCACTGTAACCTGCAGCTCTGGCTAAGCTACTTAAGATAACAGACTACAGAGAAGGAATGCCCAAGTGTGATTTTTAAGTCTACAATTAGTAGAAGCAAAGCTACAAGACCCTTAAAGATGCTTTAACTCAGCTTATGTTTTTAAGTCATGAAGGTTCCTGGTCTGATTTTACCCCATTTTATACAACTCACTGACAGAATCACAACCAATTATTGACTCAGCTGCTAAAATGTTTCCCACAAATTTCACATCCCAGCACTCCTACGTTATCTCTTGAAAACACTGCACCTCCTGTTCTGTCCAGCAGACAGCTCCTCTCCTGTGCTTGTTCATCTTCAAATCCAGAAGCCTTTGCTCCCAGGTTGATTGCTATTAATTTGAGAGTGCACCTACCAGCATGGAGCAGTACTTAGAGAACTGACTAACTAATGGAAGAAACTTGTGCTGCAGGCTCTGCTCTGCCAAATACTCAAGATTTAAATACTAATTAAAGCTGGGAGTGGAAGCAAAGATATACTATTACCACTAGATTATGGGTTTATATTCCTCAACTTTCTATTTCTTTGAACACTGAAATGTTTCTTATAATGTGGAGAAAATTTGGTGGGAAGCATACAGAGTTCCTCCTTAATACCTTTTGGCCTGCTGGTTACAAATTGGAGGCTTTGTTTCAAAACTTCTCAGGCAAGGAGGCACAGCCATTGCTATTTTCTTTCTCCCCAGCTGACTAGGAAGAGATGCAGAGCTGATTGTGACTTTTGGACATATTTTACAGCAAACATTTATGCATCTAGTCAGCTTTACTGATGCAAACTTAGCTGCATAGGTATTTTAGGCAATTCTGCTGTTAGGCAGCAGCTGCCACTAGGGTTCAAGGTTCTCAATTTTTTTCATTATCTATTAGACTGAGCCTACCACTCTTGAACTCCTAGACTGTGTCATAAGCACTGGACGCTCCTTCATTTTCTGGAAGCTACCTCTGTGTTTCAAGAGCAAAACTTTTCCATGAGGACAAGCACCACCCTAGAAGGAGGATGTTCATTGCCCCGTCTCTATTCTAGTTTACTTTTGGAAGTTAACGATGAGGAGAGAAGAAAAAGAAAAAAAGAAAAAAAAAAAAAGGAAGGACAGGCAGTTATAAAAAGGCTGATTGCAGCTCTTGCTGTATTAAGGGCTGTGGAAATACTCCCATTCACTTCAGTGACACTAGTCTTTTCTCCAGCTCTGCAAATTCAAGGACCTAGCTATGAGGATGTTTATTTACATCTCATATGACACTGGTGAATTACACAGCTGCTGGAAAGTTTTAACTGTTTTCCTGGAGCAGCAAAATCCAATGGTATTATAGAAGCACTGGCATCAAAGTTAATTTGTGGTATTTATCCCTTAGCACTGCAAAGGAATAGGCTGGGTTAGGAAGGGCAGATTTAAATTCTGTTTCAGATTTTTTTATAACTGTTATTAATATAGCTGTCTACTTGAGTGTATCTTCTGGCAACCTGAATTATGCTGGCTTCTTCAGTGGTGATATGTGGCATTTGTGCTGTACTAACCTTCTCAAAGTATCCATGAAAGGGACATTCCATGCCAGGTTCTGGCACTGTATCTCAGTGCCTCTTCCAAGATCAAAGCCATCTGATGTGAGTGGCACAGAAGAAATGGATCTTATTTTGATGCTTTATGGGCATTTTACTTTTATTTTGTTTTCTGGTATTCAGATAGTGCTGAGGGAAGCCTGCGAATTCAGCCTGTTTTCACTTTCAAGGAAGAAGAATCCAACCACATGGGCACCAAGGTAAAACCTGAATCAGGCTTCTAGAAACGATTAGGCAATGTACTTGTATGTATGTTTGCAAAATGGGTTTGCTGCAATGTAGGCAAGAACCACACCTTCTTAATGAAAAGAGATTAATGTGAGGGAAGTGTATCGAAATGACTGGAACGGCTAACATTTGAATGAGTCAGTGGATTCCACTGAGATAAGAGCATATGACTAGTATAATATATATGCTAAAAGGGTGGGGGGAAGGAAGGTTGCATAAGCAAGTCTAGTTCTGGTTCTCTGTAATACTTGAACGAACAATTTGTTAATTTTACCATTCTTTCAATATTTTAAAACAATATACTTTAGAAGATTTCTATTCAACTGTCTTATATTAATGTTCATAACTCCAAGGCAACCAAACTTCTTCAAACATGGCTATGTTTTTGAATCTTAGTAAGCCCTACAAGACATTCCATTTTTACAGCATCTATTATTTCTAAGTTTACAACTGTAAAACCTGTAAAACCTCTCCTCAGAAGATGTGAGAAATGTAGTTCTTCATATCCTCCAGAACAAAAACAAAAAACCCCAACCCAAAACGAACCTGCCTCAATCAATATAATCAAACTAGAAAAGAAAAATGGAAGAAATCCTTGACATGGATAATTTAAGAAAACTTGGAAAAGGAATTTTTTTGACAAAGTTTTAAAGTACACTCTTGGTGTTGGAACTGAATTGTTACATTGGTGAAATGTACTATCAAAACAAGGTCATGTCTATGATCTGAAAAAGAAGTATACCCAAGAAATAACACCAATGAGAAGCAGGAGATAGTACTAAGGTTACAGGTTCCTTATTAGATCCCTGAGTTAGCAAGGTATTAAGGCACAAATTTAGCTTTAAGCATGCAGTTAAGTCTATTTAGTTCAGCACAGCACATGTCTAACATTAAGCACATGCTAAAATTCTTTTCTGAATTGATTGCATTAACACTCTCTTCATTATTTCCAGCTTGCTTTCAGATGTCTCTTAAGAATAGCAATTATTTATGTTTTACTTTATAGAGTATAGCTGCCATCTACTCCAAAGATGCAGACTTTGAAAATGACAAGCTACTAAAAAAAAGATAGATGCAAAAAAGCAACACTAAAATACCTTTCCTTGGCAAACAGAAAACAAAAATCCATATAGCATTATCCAGTCAATGCAGTCAGTAGGTGCAGAAAATTGGTAACTGAATTCACGGTTAAATAGGTAGCCATGAATTCCCCTATTCTAATGAAGAAATACAAGCACAAAAATAAGAAAATAAGGTATAAGTGGCAGCTACTGTTAAGATTCTGTGGGGCATTCAGTAGTTTATACTGTGTAACATGCCAGGGTGGTTTCTGAGTGCATCTGGAATATCAAGAGGGAAAGAAGAAGAAACACTACTCTGAATGAAAATGTAAATAATTATCAAGCGTTACAGCTGAAAAGGAGCCACTTCCACATACTAACAGCAGATGTCCTGCATCATTATTTAAATGCAGGACCCAGTTATCATTCTCTAGGATGGAAAACTGGCCACCAATACTATTGCTTCTACTACATATGGAGGGTGATCAAGGATCTACCTTCTCTGTTAGTTGAGTGCTTCTTCAGTAGAGCAGCTGCCCTCTGCTTCTACCAGCTGGTATCGTGTCTTATATAAAAAAAGGGAATTACCAACAATTCAATCTCAGACACTGGTGCTTTCTGATGCCAAGAGCTAGGAGGTGAAGAGTAGAGTGTGACCTATGATTCCTGTGATTGCATTTTCTTTATGAGAGCAGCGAGGATATAACTAACATGAACCTTTTCAAAGTTTGGTCATGTATGCTAAGTTGTAGAGATGTATTGTTATGAAACTCACAAATACAGCTGATGTGTCTTTTTACTCCTAGTAGATACTGCAGTCCTGAATCAAAGTTATGTACTTTCTTCTGAAAGTGAAAACTATTTTATTTTTCCCTTTCCTTCTTGAGTGAAGGACACGCTTTTTGTCAGATATAAGAAAGAATATTAATGAAAGTAACTATATTCTTGATGTTTCTGTGTACTGATTTTTTCACAACTTTTTCTTACTTTAAACCTGCAGGATCCAGAAAGTACACACAATTCCCCTCTACAAGGTCAGCTGGCTGGACAAGACTATAAGGGTATCATCAGTAACATTTCAGGCAGGTTAGTCTTTCAAATGCAGTGAAACTATTAAAATAAACAGTATGGATAATTTATTCTTATATTTCCAGAGCTGTCCTAATATGGTATGCGAATGCATTCATGTGTCCCAAATTATAGGAACACAGTTCTTTTGGAATGCAGCTCCACCTGCAGTAAGAGTTGCTAAACAGCTTCCACACAACTACTAAGACAAATTAAATGGAAGCTTCTAGGTGTAACAGCTTATGCAGACATGCCTAAGCTAGCTTTAGCCTTTCTGGCTGAGGAGGAGAAAGAACGGGAGACATTGGTGTGGGCAGGGTCCCTGTGGGTTTTACCGAGTGTTCTAAGCAAGTCTTGCAGTCTGGGCAGACCCCTGTGTTACTATGGCTGTAGTGATACAGATGTTGAACTCCAGACATCTGGGAATCAAGAGAACTTGAGGATGTTACTCCAAAGAAAGTGCATAGTACAAAAAGAAAAGAATTATACTTCCAATTTTAAGGCTACAGTAAAATGGGAAATCAATAATGGAGTGTTAATAAGACATGGGAAGTTTTGTCTATTACAATGATGCAGAATATATGAAATGTGATTTATTTTCTTTATCACTTACAACCCACATAAACGGAAAAAATGACTAAATATTTACATTTAAAACTTAAGATTTTATAAGAACAGTATTTGGCAAATCAGTTAGGGATGAAAATCTTCCCTAACTTACCTGTTTGTAGAGATAAAGTTTGAAAGAAGCTTTTAGAACATCTGCAGGTGAGAACATCCATATGAATGTAGCCTCAGCGCCAACTGCTATTATCTCATTGCTAATAGAACATTATCTTGTGGTATACCAGGTAATCAGATGTGATTATTCTTGAATTTTCTTGCTCTGTGTGCAAGATGTATAAATGCATCTATGGGTAATACAAAGTTATCTTATCATATATGGGGATAACCAGTGTCTTTGCTGGTTGTTTTGCAAATAGGATGGCTCTCTGGCCCCTGTCCTGTAATCTGAAGCTTTTTATTACCAATATTTTCTGGTATTTCTATTTTCTACTTGCAAAAGCTTTGTGTAACTTGAACATGCACAGCCTGCAAAGGTTACTGATATTTGCAAAACTGCTACTTATTACATTGTTCTTGCTCTTAAGGGTATCTTTTACTATTTCTAATTTTATTTATCGTGATCATACATTGGATAGAATAATGCAATAACGTAACATGCTTAAGCCTGCTAACATAGTTAAATTTTAGGTCTGAGGGTATCAGTTAGCCAGTACAGGAACATTTGACCCATTCTGCACATATTAGAGTTGTATTCTGTATCGCAGGTCTATCTTCTACCTAAACAATACTTAAAGTGCTCTAAAATTTTCTAAATACTTCAGGAACAGTAACAAGAAAATCCTATTTAGCTATGATTGCCTAGCAACTAAAATATGTCACACAGGAAAATGAAATGAAAAAATGAAAAATTGTCTATAACTGTGACAAACTTTACTTCCAATCATTTTTTGGGCAGCTTTTTATACAAAGTATGTTATTATATCTTTGAAAAAATAAAATACTACATACAGGTAACACTGTTTTTCACTAGCTAGACTTGCAACCACTACTCCAGGCAAAGCGCTGCTATTACTCCTTGAACCTGAATTCTTCAGAGTTCACACTAATTCTTGAATAAGTTGCTCAAGAAAGTTAAAAGCGATCAAAAATAGATAAAAAACGAAACCTTTGTACTGTTCAGATTATCAAAGCTTCTGCTTCCATAAGACTATTCAACTAATGCTGTATTACAGGTCACAGAAATACACAGAACATGATGGCTGCAGAAGAGAGAGTCAGCAGTCTGAGTCAGACAGCTACAACGATGAAGATGATGATATGCCTCACAGGATTTCTGCTCTATCCAGAAGTAACCATGCAAAAACGTCTCTTTTTTCTGTAACATTATAGGCCAGCTGCTCCATATACGTACAGTGAGAACACCAATCCCTTGTACACAAGCTAAGTTTTGCTCTTTGTGTCTCAAAGATCAGGGCACAATTTTTACCATTGATAACATATGAAGGCCAACCAACCTTTGCAACACCCACAAGAAGGCGGTCTACATCAGGAGCTCTCCTACCCTTCTGGAGAACTGCTAGAAGGAAGGAACATGAGTGTGAATGTAGTTAACAACCCAGGGAGGGCAGCTCTGCTGCCTATCACCCACTTGCCACTGCTCTGATTACCTCTGTTTTGGAACTCCAGTTTCAAAAGGATGAGCAACTTCTTGTAATTTTTTTTTTTTTTTGGGGGGGGGTGTGTGTGTCTTTTTTTTTTTAGTTTTTGGTTGGGATTTTTTTTATGATCTATATTGTGTCCTTCCCCAAAGGAAAATCTCCGAATACCTTGATCATACTTAATTAGGTGCAAAAACTGAGCAAACAAGAGGAAAAGAAACTTGTTGAATTAATTTGAGCAACATCATGACATTTGTTCAAATCATGCACTATTTTAGTGGTGCAAAGAAAGGACACATTGGCTCACTGGCTGAACAAAAAAAGTGAATGCTGCAATTTGGGTCAGAAGTAAATTTGTGGGAGCTTCCCAGTGCATAATTTAAAAAAATGAAATGTTTAGTTTGTCCCAAAATGAATACAATAAAAGTAGATGGATTATCTTACAAGAGATACAGTAAACAGACTGGATGTACTAGAAGACAATGAGAAAGGAAGGCTTTGAGAATAAATGGAACAAATTCCAGGAACATGCTACAAAGTGTGTTTGTTATCACTGGATGCAATAGGTTTTTCAAGTCATTCTCTTCTCTCCTTTACTGTTCCCATACAAACCCTCAAAAAAGTAAATTAAATGCTTACACAGAAATGTAGAATGGTCAAATTCTATCTCAAGACATTGTTCCCAGAATCACCAAATTTCACTTTGTATAATAGTCTCATTAAAACCTCTAGAAATGACGTGCTTAAACACAAACTGAAGCACTCTCACAGCTCAGGGGCTAAACCCCCTCTGATACTACAAGACATTTTACAGAAAGGATTTGCCTAGTTGTTTCTATAGGAAATTAAGCTGCTTCTGCCCCAGACAAGACTTTAGGACGTTGCAGTATCCCATAGATTCTCTGAAACACAGGTCTCCCTGCTGCTTCTTGCCCTGTGGAAGCAATAAATTGCTGATGGCTTTTATCAGAAGTAAACCACAGTTTACTCAAAGTACTGGGTAGCAAACAGAAAATTATAATGAGTCTATCCTCTACTACCTGCTCAAATTTGCATTTTTTATTCTGCTAGATCTGGAAGGAGAGAGGTGTATGGAAAACAGCATGCTCTGTCTGGAGCAAGGCATCCGTCTTCACTGGCACTCCCAACTAGTTAACAGAAGCACCCTCACATCTGTGAGGGGTAAGGAACAGAAAGTGTCTTAGCTCAGCCAAGTTGCAGCCCAGACAAAAGCATAGCAAGCACACCATTTTTCTGAGATTATTTAAGAGTAGCAATGACATCTTACAAGAGGAAAACAGAGACTACAACAAACCTGTGAAACAGATCATCAGGTTTTCTTTGAGACAGCTGGCATGTTATTCTTTGCTAACAGTAGCCTATGACTAAAAGGATGAATTCCATAATTCCTCTGCCTCAAACCACTATTTTTTACCAAACAAGCTACTGTTTCTACTCTACATGGTAACAAAAGTTTTTCAATTGCTCCAGTGAGTAGTGATGTTTCTGGAGATACAAATTTCTATCCATTTTCTCAATTTGCAAAGTTTTGGATCAGAACATACTTCAGGGTGAGCTAATTAGCAAAACTGAATCCTGATTTTGGGGGATCAAAGGTACTACACATCTTGTAGGGGAGCATGAGGTAAGATGAAAAGAGCATAAGAAATTTTCTTACTTCAGGGAGGAAGAATTTGCAGTGATTATTCCTAGCAGTGGGGTGTGGCAATAATAATTTTCAGGGAAGTGTTGGAAACATGAAGATGATTCCCTGTGAAGATGTGGCCGGTCTCCTATACCAATATAAACTAGCATTAAAGTTCTGCAAGAACAGTTTATTTAGAACAGACTGTATTTAGAAACTGTATGAGGCAATAAGTTGCAATAGTTGGATCTGCTTCCAATTTACATGAAATGCAGTGCTGGTTGTATCCATGGTGCTGACTTACTCTTCTTTCTACCGTGAACATAAGTAAGCCAAAAATATTTTTTCACATTTCACTTCCACAGAATAAGCATCAAAATGTACTTAAGTATTGCAGCTCCCTAGCTTTTAAAGCCATGGATTTGCACTATGAACAATTATAATTAAAAACGTCCTTCTTTTTTTGTTGATACATAGGCAGAACTTTTGCTTCTGGAGATGAACTGACTCAGTTAATTAACTGTAAACCATCACTGACCGGAGTAGGTCCAAGAACTGGCATCACAGGCCTTATTCGAGGTCTTCAGTTGCGGATTGAGAATCAAGAGGTGTTAAAGGAGTTTATGGTAAAGTGTGATTTCTTTTTAAGATCTGAGCGTTTAGCAGAGCTAAGAAAGTGACTTTTAGCAGGCTTCGGCATACCGTATGGGAGATCGACCTGTATATCTCTGCTGACTCCACTTTTTCAGAGAAATATTCCAGCCAGAATGGGGCTTCTGCTCTACTGTTTGGGTGATGCTACAGTATTTGGATCTCTCTCTTTCAACGCGGGTCAGGCTTACACTGTTCCCAGTCCAAAGATACTGCCCACATGGAATGAAAAATAAGGAATACACAAGAGTATGAATTCCTAGACTGCTTCTTTCTGTTACTCCCTCAGCTCTAACAAACAGCTGCCCAAGAACTATTCTATAGGCTGCACTAAAGCAAGAAATCCATGCTGCTAGGGATTCACTAGTGTTGAAATACTTAGCTGATGAAAGGAGAATGTTTTGCACAGTGCTCCAGTGCACAGAACTCATTGCCACATGATACTATTAAGGTCAGGAACTTTGTGAAATTAAAAATAAAAAAGTAACGTACCTCCACAGATAATGAAAACACACAATTACATCTGATGGCATATAAATAATGAAAAAGTGTAAAATTAGGAAAGCATATAAAATCTCTTGTTTCGGGATATAAACAGAGTACTCGGTTATCAGCAAATTCCTGAAGAACAGATTACTTCATAATTCATCAGCACGGTACTGGGGTTTCCTTTAAAGGATGTACTCATCACCAGTGAAATAGATTGCTACCACTTTTCCATAGTAATTACAACTTTATCAGTTTCCTTCACTTGTCTTCGTATCTGTGACTTTCTGGGTACAAAACCCCACAGGCCCAAGTGTATAGGGCTTGCTGACTTCCCCTGAAGGCTCAAGGGCACGTATTAATTCCCGTTCATTCCATTCTATTACTGATGTAGGCATAGCATACTGTGAGCTGAATGATGTGTCTGCACAGACAACATAGAGATCTAATAGGGGATGCACTGGTTACCAAAGCTAATGGACATTTCATCTGAGTAAAAGCTGTAGTAACTGATGAAGGTATTCAAGAACTGTCACGTAGATTTCAGTCCATATACAATGTATAGTGGCATAATGTGAAGGCTGAGCATCATGCAATGCATACCCAAGGTAAAAGAATAAAGAAAAGTGAAGGTAACTCAAAACTGTAAATGAAATTAACTTGCACATTCCTGCTTCTCAGTACACTGCATTCTGTTCCCCTAAATCTGCTATGAAATACTTAATGACCTTATGATAAGCACTTCATTTTATTGATGCTGTTCCCTATATCCGTCACCTTCTCTGTCACTGAAAAGTATTCAGCGACATTCACTACCTGTTAACAGTGCAATAGCTGGTGCTTTAGTCAGTACGTGAGCAATTGTGACTGCTGAAATTCGGCTAAGACACTATTCCAAACATCTATTTTACAGCAATATACAACAGGGATTTGTAAATACAGGGACTGAGATTATGGGTTGGAAATCTCATCTGAAAATCTCAGAAACTGTGCAGGCTGAAGAAAATAAAAAGCAATTTTAATTCCTTGTCCATAAGTTATAGAATGATGTACTGGTTTTCTTCTGTAAGTCTATTTGGTGGTCTTGGGTCACATATAGCAGTAAAGTCTGTTCACACTGACTCTGTAAAGAATGTGAACAACACGGATTGACTATATCTCTTTGATCTAGGCTTTAGAACGTGTGAAACCAATAGATGACTGCAGAACTGGCAAAGCACCAGAAAACCAGGATAAAAACAGATATCAAGATATTCTTCCATGTAAGTATGCACACTGATGAGAACCCACATTCAATGAACAGAGACATCACAAAACAGGAAAACAGTTATAACACTGAGGTGCAGGAGGTGCAAATCCTACCACATCCTTAGTCACAGAAAGTTCCACTAATAATGAAATGTATTGAGATTTTTCCAAAAGAGGTAGAGTTCACTTAAAGAAGTCTACATTGCCTAATATGTAATCTTCTGAGGTATCATCTTCCACAAGGCAAGACTTGGTCTCACAGGGGGCCAGCTGTCTTGGTGTTTCCTTCCCTCTTTCTCAGAGATATTGATCTGCATTTCTACAGGTAAGTGTAACTTCAACAATAATAGCAGTTCTTTACATCTATTTAAATGTACAGCTACATCTACTGCTTGTGACACAGTGGAATTCTGAAAATTACAGTGGAAATCATGGAGATATGTAGCTCTTAGAAAGATAAAGATTCTTTCAGAAGTGTTTGAAAGCATAATCTCCAACCAGAGCTTTCAGCTGCTCAACTCTGTTCTGAGTCAGAAACAAGTTTCATCACTGATGAGAAGTCATTTTAGAAGGAAGATGTGAGTCCAAGAGCTGAATGACTGCTGTCAACAAGGATTTCCCAAAAAATAATGTACTGCCTAGTGATTCCCTGAGAGAATTCTCCACAACAGGAGAACACTTTCTGGACCCTTGATGTCTTTCTAAACTGCAGCAGCAGGACAACACATGCAAAATTTGTAGCACAGTTACCTCTCTATATTAGTGATACAGTATACATCCTCAGAAGTTTCCTGTTTTATAACACCAATATCCAGTGACAACGTTCCCATGCCATACATTAAAAGCAGTGTTGGATACACTATTTTGAATCACTGCCAAACAATTCTGTGGTAATTAGAAGGCCTGTCAGAGTGTTACTCAAGTATCTTAAGAGAAATACAGCTGCAATACAAGCTATCTGTGGGAATTCCTATTAGCAGTGATTGATATTAGCTCTACTAGACAAATGCATTCTAAACTCCATTCTGGAGGCTGAGGTTCCCCATCCTGAGTGCTACAGACGGTAGATACTTTAAGATCTGCAGCTGAAATAGCAACTTTCTGTTTCTGTACAGATGATAAGACACGAGTTCCTCTGGGAGAAAAGAATGGCTACATTAACGCAAGTTACATTAGAATGAAAGTTGGAGAAGAGGAACATTTCTATATTATAACCCAAAGCCCTCTGCCATCCACTATGGCTGATTTCTGGCAAATGGTCTGGGAGAGTGAATCAGATATGATTGCCATGATGACAAAAGAAGTGGAGCTAGGGCAAGTCAAATGTCACCGATACTGGCCTGAACCCTCCCATGACTCTATAGACCTGGCTAATTTCCATCTCAGGCTAGACAATTACCAGATTCTGGAATACTTCATTATTAGAACAATAGAAGTTATCAACAAGCAGGTAAGTTCAGTAGACTTCATACTTTCATATATGATGAAATTGATTAGATATTTTACATGAGTACCTACTAGTATTGCTGTTTCCTTCTGTAACATTTGCTCAGTATTTCTTAGGAATGTAAAAATTGAATAACAGGCATGAAATTAGGGTTAATGTGATACTTATTCTGTGCTCACTGCACAAGCAATGGATCCAACATTAAATACATTTGAACAAGAACGTAAAAAAAATAGTCCTTTAATAATCATAGGGCTGGTGTGTTCAGTGTTTTGCAGAACTGCTTACCGTTCTCACCAAATCAAATCAGTAAGGGCTACCAGAGTGGATTCATATTCTGTAATCATAGCTGGAAGGAGAGAGGGGAAGAAGGTGGTTTGCATCCCAGAGTTTTGAACAAATGATACTTCTTTCATCCATTAAAAGACATGAAACTACAAGTCTAGCACCCATTTTTTTGAAACCTAACAAATACAGAATCCAGGTGTAAGAACATGGAAATCAGGGCAACTATGAGTCCACCAGTCTTGCCTCAGTATTAAGTAAAGCTTTGCAAAAATTTCTGCTGGACATATTAATTAATGGAATAATTAAAAAAATCATACTTTTGCCAGACTGACTTGGCGTCTTTTTCCGTCAAGACAAAAATTTCTCTATATGAAGAAAGCACAATTCACCTTATGTCACTGAGTGTAAAGCATTTGATATGAGTCTTCCCAAAAGTTTATTCAGATAGGAAGATGGGCCAGTACCAAATTACTACAGAAAGCCACTGGTTTATTTCAGCAGAAAACCAGACATGCATTCAAATTCTTCTGATGGTAGATATCCAGGTAGGTTTCTTGCATTCAGCTTAGTGTGCTTTGGCAAGCTGGCAACACGTACTTTTCCTGAACCATTCAATTAATAGTAGTCTTTATTTTATCTACGTAGTGATTATTCTTGTAAGCACTTTTTAGTTGATTTGGTTTGTACGTCAGGATATCTAATAAAAAAATGTTCTTTTATATTTGATAGCCAGAATAATATTCATGAACTTACCAGCATGGCTATCATATCACTACTCTTCTATTGGCATAGTTGTTACAAAAACAATTTAGTAAACAGTACTGAAGTGTTCTAATTTAACAAATGGTTTTGGTTTTCCTTTCTAACCAACAACTAAAATAACTACATCCTTTTGCGGCAACAGAGTAACTTCATTGTCTCATGAAAATTATATGCAGTAAATTTTCTAGGCCTTTGTCTTCTGAGTGCATTTGTGAAAACCTAAAAGAAACCTTAAAAGGGTCAAGTATGAAAAGCTGAAGAATTGTAGGGTATATAAACAATTGGCTAAGAATGAGGATAAAGGAAAACCAGTGGAATTCCTTGAAGTTCAGTCTTAGCACTGATCATTTTTAACATTTCTGGTCTTTCTCTTCCAGACAGAAGAGCAGCGAATTGTAAGTCACTTGCAGTTTATCACCTGGCCAGACCACGATACTCCCAAACTGGCTGAGCAGCTTATAAAATTTATTTGTTACATGAGAAAATCTCACAGTACAGGACCAATTGTTGCTCACTGCAGTACTGGCATTGGAAGAAGTGGAGTTTTGCTGTGTGTTGAAGTTCTGCTCAGCTATATAGAAAAAGATCTAAGTGTAAGTATCAAACAGATCATGGTTAAGTATTACAAACCGGTATGGATGTCAACAACATGTGTGGGCATCTTAGACCAGAGTAATTCCTGGTAGAATTGATCCTAACAAGATGAAATAAACTGAACTTTTGTTGTTTTAAACACCAAGAATAATAACTACAAATACACTACTTGTAAAAGAACTGAGTCACAGCTTCTCCCTCCGAACATGCTTAATTCTTTCTTTATAACTTATATGTCAACAAAATAAAATGTGTTCTTTTCTGGTAGTTCAACATCAAGCAGATAGTGAGAGATTTGAGAGATCAGCGTTTTGGCATGATCCAAACTAAGGTAAGTTCTCAATATTAAATTAGATTATGATTTTTAGAAGCCTTGATTAGTGGTACATATCCACATGCTTTGATAAATCTGGAGCTTAAAGCATAATTAAGTTCTCTCATTTGAGGAAACTAACAGCCTTCCAGGCAAGTGGTATCTAGATTTAAATATGAAAGGTCTGTCCCTCACTAACTAATTTAAATAAATGGAAAGCACCAATATAGTACAGATACCAGCACCCCACCCCACCCCAGCTTTTTTTTCAACCAAAAAGAAAAGCTGGGATCAACAGCAGAACCACTGAGATGCCATAAACAATACCCTGCAAAACTGTGGCCTTAAACCAAATTCTTGCTATTGCTGAGTTATCATCACCTCAGTAAATCCTTCTCCTGCTGAAAAGAGTTTTCACACAGGAAAAGACAAGATGCAGCTAACTCAATTTAGCGCAAAGAGGTGGTGGGAAGAAAAGCAAGACAAGACTAGGATAAACTCTTCCTGTAGCCAAATGTTTTAGCACATGCTCTGATCTATTTTTCATCCAGATAACGATTGACCACGTGATTAAAATTAAGCAAACAGATAACCTTCATTGACCTAAATAAGACTTGAGCACATGCTTACAGCTACTGCATTAAGAAACGTTCCTGAATTTTTACAAGTGATGGAACAAAAAGAACAAGGGTGTTCTTAAATAGCTATCTTTTTATATCTATGTTACAAAGATGCTGAGTGTTATAACAGCACTTCAGCCAGTCTGTCCTCCTTTGTCTAGAATTTATGTTGAATGTAATGAGGTGTTTCACATTGGTGTCTCTGTGTACAGGATGAGTATATATTCTGTTACGAAGTTGTACTGGAAGTCCTTCAGAACCTTCAAGCAGTGGATTCCTACTGACTGCAATATGACTCTTTGCTGTTGCTATTCCCCTTGCACTCCAGGGACTACCCAGCAATTGCTGTAAGAGATGTCAAGCCAGCACAGACAAGTATTATATTGCATGCTTTTCTAGATTACTATGATTTCTAAGGCATTTCAAAACCTTGTTTAACATGTCCTGCGTAAGTCATTTAAGTCTTGTCTCACAGTTTGGAGAAGCAGCCAGCCAGCAATGCAACACTGCTGTTAAATTGCCATGGACAATTTGCATGTACTGTGTAATAATGTATTAATTGTTAGGGAAATACTGTGGGACTGTGACAGGGAGATAGCCTTACTTTCCAGAGATCAGCTATAAAGATCTAAGATTCTGCTGGTGTTGGTGGAAGGTTAGTCGTCCCTTAGATATTGTTGTGCACTATGGGCTTCTGGACCCCAAATCACTATTTTCTACAGTAGTTATGCTTTTATGTGGAAGGACTTCATTTGGTTACCTTTTGTTGCTTGAACAATGTAGAACCATTTCCAGACATCACTCAAGCCCAGGAATTTATACCACCATCACTAGACAGCTTAAATCAAGAAAATGACAGAATATAGGATGCCTTTAAATCCTAGTTGATTCTCTTCAAAGCAGGAAGAGCGTTCTAATAATTGGATGGAATATTAATTTTTCCCAGCAATATGAATAGCTGTAGATAGCATCAGTATTCTTTCCTTCTGTATCCATGTGAAAAGGAACGCAATACTAAGATAGATTAAATGACTATGTGCGCATTGCGGTACACATATACATTTCATCTTCCCCTGATCCTTTCCATTGATTAACTCTTGTAATTCTCATCTGGGATCTGAACCAATCTATGGGAAGTCCCACTGGTTTCAGTAGGGGCTAAATCAGAAATTTTAAATTAGAGTAAATAACTCTCTGTACAGTTTATTTCTCCTATAAAAAAGTGTTTCTGTTACTGTGAATTGGAGTGGATTTCAGCAGAAATCTGCTGTTCAAGTTTGTACTACTTCTAAGTCCTTTACCTACAAAGTGACACATATGGGAGTTATTAGATATGCATTGGAAGAGTAACTTTTAAACATAGGAAATTACAACAAAATTTATTTAATTGAATTGTACATATTTTTAAAATATCATTGATTTCCAGAAAGGAGAATATATTAAGAGGCATTTGAATATAAAACTGCAGTAGAAAAAAGAAAATAAAATAGCTGTTTATTTTCATTACGAATGAGAGGTTAATGGTTCACAAAGAATGAGGGATTAAACACAAATTAGAAGTATGACTTTCAGAAAAAGCCACTGTAATACAATTAGAATTAAGGCCAAAGGCCATTTTTTCTTTCTGCCCTCAGATAGTCCGCTGGAAGTCAGAAAAAGATAGAAATGAAATTTATGATGTAAGCCAGATGCTAACTTCAAACATATTGATAAATACCCAGAGTAATGCTAAATTAGTGGAGTAACTCTGGACTTATATAGGTGTAAACATATACAGAATTCAATGTTTTGTCTTAAATTCATTGAATTTGAGCCTTCCAAGAAGCATTACTATCCATACATCCTGCATTTACTATCTTTATGTCGCATATAAAGGGCTATTTGCAGTTTTGTCAAGAGTCATCAGCCAAATTTTTGTTCATAACTTTGTTACCTTGATTTGGTATTTGGCCTTTTGATTTTAATTACCACATATGTACTGCTATGCAATGAATGCACTATACTGCACATGAATATCCAATACACTTTTTGTACCACAAGAACTTCAAAAAGCTCCTCAGTGAAGATATTCCTATACTTTTTGCAAAGGTGTTTTTTCTGTGGTTTAGAAAGCGCATTCTGGATTTGGAAGACAATCTTCACAGCATTTTTTGTTTCTCCACATTTGTGCATCATCTTTGCAGCTGTTTGACAGAAGTGTTTGCTGTTTTACAGAAGTTTTTTCCTGTTTTACAGGGTTATTAAAAATATTTCTGAAAATACTGCTTTTCATTTCTATTTCTCTTTTATGAAAAATCACTTCTAATACTTAATTACTAATCAGTAGGAGCTCTAGGGAAAATAATCTTTTATTAATCGGGGCTTATATTTAAAGTTCCTCTAAAGGCAGATTTTGTGATGATGGTACCTTTCGTATATTCCCCTAAAGCAGGTATTACTGACCTCTGAGACATTCTGCCATATCCCATGTTCTTATCCTTAGGAATATAATAATTAAATGCTTTTAAACAGATATGGCGTTTCTGATCCCCGTAATGACATCCTCACTCAGACTGAACTTTGTTTTGGATGAGACATCATTTTTACACAGATCTAGTCCTCTAAGGCTGCTAGCAGAGTAAGATAAAACAGAACTGGCTTTCCAGAGATTTCATCGCTGCTACATAACAAAGAAATTTTCACCCATAGAAACTCTCAGAGCCTCTCAAACCAACTGTGAGCAGAGCCAAATAGATGCCATTTACCACACACTAGGTGACAGGCCCTCCATCTGTCACAGTCCTAGAGCGATCCCACAGAGCAAGTGTTTCAATCCACAGCCTGAAAACATTTTCAGAAAGCTGCAGGCTTGCACAGGTTCTGCACATGTTTGAAGCTAAAAGCTGGTCACCTCAGTACTCGTACCACTCATGAGCTCCACTGCTGACAGTCAGCCTAGACAGCAGATAAATTTTGAGGAGGGAAGGACTGAAATCATAGACACTGCTTCCTCCTACAATAGATACCATGTTTGGAGAAATAAATGAGTTGGAACCAGAAAGTACTTAGCAGATGTGGCTGCTGTATATGCTGTCTTGGAGATGCTAAGGAACCATCTGTTCTCACCTTCTCATTTAAAGGCAGGATTCAGGGATTCAACTTCCAGCTGTGCTGCAGACCTCCTGAATAAGACAAACCACTTAAAACAGGATTTTCTGCACCTCACAGGTTTCTTTTAAACTGTAGTACTTAGGTAGGCTCATATCTTTTGAAGACGGTTTGAAGTGTAGACAAACTGAGAACAGTTAGAAGACTGTTAAGAGCATTTAAGTATAGGGCAATGCAGCTACGTCCAGCAGCCGATACACCATTTCCCCCCATACACAGCACAAATGAAAGTCCCATTTCTGGATTCTTTATTCATGCAAAACTCCCATGGAATCAAGTCTCCTTGATACACATTCATTTGGAACAAGAGATAACCCACTCCTTAAAGAGCTCACGCTACTTCACAAGTCAGGCTAAACTGGATAGAAAGAAAGATCTACTGTCCCATTTCAGTCATAGATGAGGCAGGGGTTGGTGATTTGTCTAAGATCTACAGAGTTTTTGAAAAACCTGATAACTAAGCCCAGATGATATAAGCTCTGGTCCTGTGCCTACATGCAAAAGTGTTTTTCCTCAGTCAGAAAATAGGATCATGCTACTCTGGTCCATTTCTGATGAGATATTATTTAGCATATAAAGTGGTCTGTAACTTGCACACATCCTAACACACAAGAGATGTACTATGGTACAGAACCTCAGTCTGCGCCTGTGGTCACACTGCTCACTGTGGCACTGTTTGTATTCCTAAGTCTCGTTGCTCTACTGCCTAGTTACCAATCAGGACAAGCTGTAGTACAAATGCAAACAGAAGGGACACATTTGTTGCAGGCAGTCCCTGCTATAACAAGCACTCAAACCAAGTCAACATCTGCTAGGCCTCAGATTCATACTGTAGCACAAAACCTTGTCAATGACAGTCTATGTTCAGATAGTAGCTCTGTCCACAGAACAGCAAGCACATCTCGTCATCTTACTCTGGGGAAGCAACCATTCCACTGCCATTGAGACTGCTGCTAAGTTTTCTATGTCTACCATTTTATCTCAATTTAAAAGCAAGTATAGCAAGGACAACCATCTCATTGCTATTAAGTTACAAAATCATGTGAGTAGGAGGAAACCAGCATCCCCATTCTTTAACACCTTCATTGAATTCCATGGACTCAGGACATGGAGGTGACTGTGTACATTGTCAGAACACTGTCAGGTTTGAAAAACTGACTTTAAAAAGTACCAACTTGTACTTTTAAAACTCGTACTAACATAAGAAGGCTTCCTTTTAATTTTCCTAGAAATCCTGGGAGATGAGTCAGTAAGTTTTCTCTGTCTTTCCGGCTGGAGTTTATGGCCTTACTGAACAACAGAATCTTCTGTGATAGAACAAGTAAGTAAATACAAATACCGCTGGTATTGTGAAAGAACAGCAAACACTGCCATCTATGGGCTACTGCGTCACCGATGGGCTACTGCGACACCATTAATCGCAATTAGTCACTCATGCCATTAGCACTGAACCACGTCATGAACTTCCACTGAAGATCACTCAAAAGTGTTACCGAGATGGACTTGGCAGGATGCTGTGCTCTCGTTCCAGCCTGGCAAGTGCCTGCCTGGCCAGGCAGCTGATGCTGGCTGCTGACAACTGTACAGCAATACTGCTGCTGGTCCTCCTGATCCTCAAATAATGATAAAGAAGTACTCGGCCAGCCTCGGGAAAAGTATCTAGAAACTTGACAGGGCCTGTCCAAATCTGACGAGAGCCTAACTTATGAATAAACTTGCTCTTGACCTTACAGCAGGGGCGCTTTTGGAATGAAGCGCTTTCTTCATTTACTAAAAATTACGAGTAACGGGAAACCCTCCTGGAGTTTCACTAGAACTGGTTTTATGAAACACTGTGAGCAACTGAAACTAAATGGGTTGGAATATTTTTAGTGTAAGACAATACCTGTAAACTGGTTTCTTTTGTCAAGTACGTTGCAAATTCATCTACAGAATGAGGACTGGAGATAGTGTCACAAATCTCAGTGTAATATTCCCAACCACTGCACATCAAGGAATGTAACCACGTAACAGTTAACCTGAGCAGGCCCAAGCCTGTCCTTTGCTGTGCTGCACATACAGCTTAGCCTTCAGGCCTGTGTTGTGCTGGGAGTATCTCTTAGGTGCAGAATAAGTGTAGCCAGCTAATTGTAAAAGACAGCCTGTAGGAAGCTCCCATTTACTACTGGTGATTATGCCACCAGCAACTTCTTGCCTTGAAGCAAGTTCTCATGTGAACATTCTTTCTGTTGGACAGCAGCCATGGTGAATGGAGTTGTTTTCTTGTAAGAAAATCATGTAATAGTTCAAATGACCAAAACAGGGTAATCCTTCCATGGACAGGGTCTTCACAGTGAGCTGAGCCCAGATCAGATGCCTGTTTGATGCGGCACAACTTGGAGTTCCCGGCATCTGAAGGGATGTAAGATTGTCCATACTATCTTTTCTTCCTTTACAGTGTTAGCACTAATAAATAGCACTCTAAATGATATTTTGCATAGTCTGCATGCCTTTATTACTGGAATTACAATGGAATAGCACCTCCAGGTGCAAAACAGTTACCAGTGAAGAACAATCTTATTTCTCATGGTTGTTAAATCACAAAGCTGGACTCAACATGTAGATTGCCTGCCTACTACTTGGAAAGCTGACTGAGTATTATCGTATACTATAAAAATAGATGCCAGCTGAGATCTCTACACTGAAAAGAGACCTCACCCTTGTAGTATAAGCAGACTGAGAGTGGCAGTTCACTATTTGATCTTCTGAATGTCCAGCAATGTGTGTGATGGAAGAACACAGCTCTTATAAAGACATGTGTTACAGTAAAGTGTGATTTGCACATAATCTTGCACTGATGTAGCTCTGTAGAAATAAGCTTGTGAAACCAGAAGAGTATTCTGTATTGCCATACAGGTATCATTTTTCTTGTCTTGGTCAATTACTTAACGTACACCAGGGATAACAGAAACTCATACTTAATCCGTGCTTCTCCAGGCCCAATAGCATGGAACAATTACCTGAATCACACAACCATAAAACCACAGACTAGTTGAGATTGGAAGGAACCTCTGGAGAGAATCTAGTCTAAACTCCCCAACTCAAAGCAGTGTCATCTAGAGCTCAGAACTGTGTTCAGTTGGGTTTTGAATATATCCAAGGATGAAGACTCAGGGACTTATCTAGGCAACCTATTCTAAAATTGATATTTCTTAGAGTAAAAAAGTTTTTTTTCTGATGTTTAAATGGAATTTCCTGTATTTCAATTTGTGCCCATTGCATCTTGGCCTGTCACTGGATACTACTAAGCAGAGTCTGTTTCTGCTTTCTTAACTTCCTCCCATCTAGGAATTTGCACATATTGATAAAATGCCCCCCTGAGTATTCTCTTCTCCATACTAAACAAGAACAGCTCTCTCATCTTCTTATACAACAGACATTGCAATTTCTTAATCATCTCAGTGGCCTTAACACGCCATTACTGATTCAGAGAGAGCACGAGATTCCATCCAACAGTTGCATGTCTACTGAAGTTAGGAGAGAGTCTTTTGGTGCCTACTAGCATGACAGAGTTGCTGTTTTAATACCACTTATGCACTGATCAAGGTCTATGAAGCCAATATGGGAGTTTAAGAGAAGATGGAGAGTCTGGAGCATATCTTGGATGTCAATCTGCAAGATCTGTCAGTGACAAGCTCTACTTTTTAGCTAGTCTTAACTCACCAGTGTCTTTCTTTGTGCAACTGAATTTTCTACATAGCTCCCTCCCACAAGAAATAGGTGGCTGTTCAGAATTCATTGCCACTTCTCCACAGCACCACATACACATGTACACGTGAGGAACAGTGAACTTTTTGAGCTTCTGCTCTGAATTTTACAGCTGTTTAGCTTGCTCATTAAACCATTCAAAACTAAAAACAAAAACCAGCTAAAATCCCCTACAGCAGTACACCCCAACCAGGCAACAGACACAATGGGGACTATACAGTAGCTGTCCAGCACGCCAGCTCATTACACAACCTAGCAATTAACTGAAGTTGACTGTGCTCCCTCCCCTCCCTGCATTTGTTCTCTTGAAAGATGACAATTCCTTCTCCTCCTTCCTGTTAAACCCTCTTGGAAAGGGATGCTAGTGATTGTAGGCTTTCCTTTCCCATCACACTACTGTAAAAAAGCTCCTAACTATTTCCCTGACCATTTCCTTCATGGCTGAAGTAGATTTAGCCCAGGCAAAGCACTAGCTGCAGTACGTCTTGGCCCACTCAATACACCTACCAATAACCCCCAAGGCAGAAATGACGTGCTGTGAGCTCACCTAATGCCAGCATCCTTGGATGAGTGACAAGGACACTATGGGATATAACTAATATTAGGGAAATGTAGCTATAGCAACACTAATATTCCCAAAGCAAATCCCCACCATGAATGCAAGGAAACTGTTGTTATTGTATACATAAAAGGAACCTGGGCTACAGCATCAGAGGAGAATATGCCTGGCCTGCAGTCTTGCCACAACCAGTAACACACACAAAAGCACACATGTAGCAGATAGAAACTTAGCTCACACACCTTTGGAAATGCTGGGTGAAACAACAGATCCAAAACTGTTGAGTCTTTGCAAATAAATCCCAAACTTCACTCAGCTGACTCCAGACTTTACTGCAATTTTAGCATCATGTAACACTGTTGTGGTGATCAGAAGTCTGCTGTTGTTCCAGAGGCATGAACTGAACCTTGGTCTCTCACGGAACTATCCTGCCTCTACATCACATCTATTTTATCCACTGAAACCAGGCAAAACTTGTAGTTGCGTGTTCAACCGGAACACAGACAATGCTTTTCAATATTTTGGAAACCTAAGCTGAAATAACTGAATGACTCGTGGGGAATTTAGACTTTCAGTAGATAAAGAAATAAAAAGTTATTTTATTTGGCTTGGAATATCACTCTACATACTCCTCCAGAACTCCTGGGTTCCTCTCTTCATCATATCTATAATTCATTGGAAGACAAATTCTTTAACAGTATCATGCCTCATTTTCCTTGTCTACTGTTTTACCATCTTAGAGGAGATGCATGAGTCACAGGTAATGCTTGTCAAGTGTCAAGAAAGTACTCAAAGCATAAAATGTTCTTCATGCTTGCACTTTACAGTCACTACATATTCCCCTCAATCACCGTGTGTGAGTTAGGGTATATGTAGCAAGCATCTGTCTCATTATTAGGAAATTTGTGCTGCATCATTAAGTGAAACATTTCGCATGACTGAGTTATTTCTGTTGCATGTGCCTGTCCCCTGGAAAGAGTAGGATCCTGCTAATGTATAATTTGAGCAGCGAGTGGGAACAAAGTGGTTATTTCACAGCTAGAAAATCTATTAGTATCAACTAACTTGAGCCACTAAGCACAGACTGAGCACCACTCCCTTTGGCTGACAGCAATTTTAGATGAAAAGATCTAAAACTGTTCCCATAATTAGAATCCGGACAAAGCCTGGGATGCCAGCAGCAATGGGATGACCACACCTTTCTTCTCAATACAAATGCTCAGCTCCTTCAAAGCAACATTGCTCTAGGCAATGGCAGCTCTTTCTAGAGCACTCCATGACAGCTCCTGCTGAGATTTTCAATCTCATCAAGAGTTCTCCACCTACTCCCCTTCTCATCAACATTCACTTACATCCCTAGCTTAGATTCCTAGTGTGGGTGTCTGCTGGATTATGTTCTTCTAGACTTTGTCAGCGGCTCAAAAGGCCAGGTTCAACTATCCAAGGAGTCCTCCTGGGGACTTACATAATACTGTTTGAGCTCTATCAAAGCATCTGGTGAAACTCAATCATCTCCTTGTGTTTCTGAGAAGGACACAGAATAAGCTGGGAGCACCACCGACAAGTAAATATGTTAAAAACATCCATTACACTTTTCTTCTTTTCCCTTTGTCAACAGTTCTCCCTTCTTATTTATTCAGTTAACAGGGCAACAGGTTTGCACCCTGACTCTCAGTTTATTGTAAAGTCCTTGAGGAATACAAAGCGCAGCTACCTCCAGGTGGTCAATGGCCTGTAGCCAGCTAAAGTTATCACAGCCTTGGGCAGGGAAGAGAAAATTTTATCAAAGATGCTGGCCTCTGTATCTTCAGTCCAAGTTGCCTCAAAATCATTACACAGAACAGCTCCCTGGGAAGTCTACAAAAAGCAATCCATACACAGGACTCAGAACAGACAATAAAGTTTCTTACCACAGCCTAGGTTATCAATTAACTTTTGTAGTATCTGCACCACACTGATAGATGAGGCTGGTCCTCTATCAAAGCCCATTTGGTCCCATTCACTTGTCCACTCCTTAACCAACACAAGTTTTGTGTTTGCATGAACATGAGGCTGGGGCTGGCAGAGTACTAGCAAGAGGGATGGTGACAATGGCCTGTCAGAGGGGAAAATCACTGAAGATACGTGTGACAGACCCACTGGAGTGAATTAGGTCATCTAGTGCTGTCATAAACAATAGGGCCAAAGATCACACAATGGCAAGCAGTCTCCCATATGAAGGTCTTTGGACAATTGGCTCTGCTAGTAAGGTTACCAGCAGTAATGCTGCATGTCATGTCATCACTGCAGAGACTGGATGGCATGGAAAGGGAGGCAGAGGTCTGAGATGCTCAAGGCAAGCAATCTGAATCTTTAGAGTGAAAATCTTTCTGCTAAGTAGCGAAGAGGATATCCACTTTGGACTTGATAGAAAATCCACCCTGCTTTGTCCTCTAACATAACTCTTTCTTACTGAAGGATCAACAGATAAATAGGCCGCAGCGACAGGTTGTGATTGTTTAAACTTACCAGTGACTTTAAGGTCTCAGTCCTGCATTCTTCAAGGGCGGGTGAATTTCAGGAAGTACTGTGTATCCACATTCTGGATTCTCAGTAGCAGCTGGATCTGTGGTGTAGCTTTCACAATCGCTCCTGAAAACTTTGACCATCATTTTACTAACTTCCTCCTTCTGTTCTTTCCTCCTCCATTCTTTCCCATTACAAATCCTAAAAAGGGATGAACGAGAAAAGGAGATTGATTGGTAACATTTCAGATTCTTCCCCCTTCATCAAAGGCCTCACAAAACCTTGGCAAATGTAGGGAATCCTCTATTTTTCAGGAGACATACTGTTCCCATATCTAAAAGGGAGAAAAATTTCTTAGTTATAACTTGCTCCACTTTGTGAAGTTGCAGAAGTACTACACACAGATAGATCCAAAAAGTGCACTTGCAAAAAATGAGAGCAAAGGCAATGCTGCTTATGTTTATAGGACTAAAAGGATCAAGAAAAAATTGGAAAAACTCATTCAGATGATCTTCATGCATATCAAATGGGTTAATTCATTTGAACTTCAAGCAGCTCATTTCCTCCTTCCTTACCAGAATTAGCCTGAATATAACATTAACTTTAATACCGTTCACTGAAGTTTTGTGCCTGTTTTCAGACCCATGCCTAATCCAAACTCTGGGTACACATGCCTAACTGCTGAACATACCCACAATGGTACTTTCCAGGCTAAGGCTTTGAATATGTGCTTTGTGCAAAGTTTAAATACAGTGGAGACTGGTTATATCACAAGGGCCTGGCACTGCATGATGAGCAAATGTGACCTGCACCATTTGCTTTTTATGCTATAAAAAGATGGCATTTACATGCCTGCAAAAATCCAATGCCAAATTCCTTGTATTGCAGCTCTGCTATGTCCCATCAGTTTTTCAAGCCCTTTGATCTCTAAACTATACAGTGTTCAGTATGCATTATTATAACATCACGTTTTGGTTTTGTAATCTTGTGATTCTGAGCGCAAAATCAACAGAAATCTTTGTGGATGGTATTTGGGTGAACATTTTTTAATTTTGTTTTATAAATTACTTGAGTGAAGATCACAAAAGGCTTGTGATCCTTCTAGTTCCCACCAGATGTCACCAAGCTCTCAAGGATCTGAGTCAGGGCAGCAGAAGCCTCCAGCTTGAGTGCCAGTCATATACTATGTCTTCCCCTTTTAAAGAGAACAGGGTGAAGCAGCAAGCGTAAGGAGCTGAGGACAGACCCTTTCCTTGTGTCAGTGGATGAAACACTGCTGAATCGCTACTGAGCCACAGCTGCTATGATTTCACTGCTGTTGGATAGTTTAGTCTGAAAGGAGTCAATCTCCCTTCACTTAGCGCCAAGGCAACACTACCATCACAATTCTGCTCTCCTCTACCTGAAACACCAGGCAGAGCAGGCAGGAGGTACAATAACATGCACAAAAAGGAAGTTTATGCTACTGCTTTACAGTCTACAGACTCTGCAATGAAGTGGCCTGCCTGAAACTGCACAGGGAGTCATGAGCTAAACCGGGCACTGAAGCCAGCTTCCAGTACTCATCTTGAAAAACACTCCTCCGTAAGCATCTTGCTTTTCAAGGCAGTGGTTCTCTTCTGAGTTTTACTGAGTGCTAAGCATTGTGGTGTCTTGCACAGCATAAATGCATGAGGTCTCCCTACTCAAATATGTGTGTTCCCCAAGAAAGCCAGCTTGCCAACAGGCTCTCTTCAATGCATCCCAATTGGCAGAATCGCACACTTAAGGCTCTGCCATCAGAGGAAATGTTTAGTCTCAAAGAGATTAGATGCACAGACTAAGTAAAATGAATAGAAGGTGACAAATATCCAAGATGTATGTTTGAGAATGAAGAGGCTGAACTGGAAATGAATGAATTTTAATGAGAGAAGGAAATTCACCATGAATCACAGACATCTATTGTCCTGAAAGGGCACTGTTCCCCATGGCCCCAGAACAAACATGAAAGGCACACATTCCGTGAGGTATTGTTGGGGCTGGCTTGACTATGGTGGCTTGGACTTGTATAGCACCTTTCACCGAGGGCTTCAAATCATTTAACTTCTGAGAGGCTGGTAGCATTATTCTGGGCTTTTTACAGACACTGAAGTATGCACTGAGACAAAATGACTTAGCCTCACAGTTAGCAATTCCAAGAGCTGGGAAAGTGAATCCTGATCAGTATAAATGAACCTCTGGCCTAGCGCCTTATTTCTGCAACCTTGCTCCTAGGGAAGCATGGCAGTTGGTTTCTATTGCACCAGCTCTCACAAATGACATTGTAATGAAGAGATCCTTGCCCATAAGAATAGCAAAGCCTGTTTGTCCTGGGTAGCTGGTAATAGAGTGCACATTGCTCCCTACAGTGTACACAGCAGCCAAGGGCATGCAGAAGAATAAACACAGTTTGGCCTTACTCTTTGGTGCCCTGACAAGCTGACAACAGTCACAGGGTGATTCATCTCTAGCAGTTAGTCTTATGCGTTACTTCTGTGACTCAGCAGGGAACCCTAGTCTTGTCGCCTGCCCACTGCAGCTATCACTGTTACATTTTCCTGCTGGCCTACCAAAATAACCTTCAGCCTAGAACTGGAATATCCTCATTGTTAAGTGTGACTTGTCTCTAATGGTTGTGTTTATCTTTTTAAAATAGTTCATGACTGCAGACAGAACACACACAAACCATTCATGGCTCCATGATTATATGGTTCAAATTCTGCTTCCTGAGGAGAGAGGAACTACAACTCCAGTCTGGGCTTTTTCTCCACTGTTTTTCTCTACATCAACAAAAATTATCTATACAGTTATCACAAACTCCTTCTTTTCTTCTGGGAACACCTCTTTTTCCTCAGCTGAGCCAATGACTACATACAGTATCATAGCATTTCTAATGCTTCATTTTCTGACAGAATTTGTCTCTCTTCCTGCCATAACCATCTTACTTTGACAGGTACACCGAACCAATCAACATGTAAGGTGAACATAGTAACCCCTCCTCTGTTGGTACAGAATCAAATTACCCTTCTTTTCTCCCTCCCATCAGCATTGTCAGGCATGCCCATGACAAACCCTACTTATACATACATGAATAAGAAGAGACTATGGGATTGGAAGCACAGACCTCTGCCACTTACAGATTGCTGCTTCTCTCCTCCACTACAGACTTGTTCACAACTGGTGCAATGCATTTGCTCACACACCAGCCTGCCTTGTTCAGCTTGTGGTGCAGCCCATGCTAGCTGTCCACTGCTTACGGTACCCAGCTTAGCTAGACTTAGTAATTCTAATAGCTGGCAGCTCTTTTGCAGCTACCTGAGTTGCAATCACATCCATAACCACAATGTTACTGTAAATTTGAAAGGCCATCTGAACATTTTGCCTGTTAATTGTTTTGTAACTAGTGGGAAATTTTCTACCTTCAGGGCTATTGGAAGGAATTCAAGCCATAAAGCAGAGGGTAGCAGGACTCTGATCAGCTGCACACTAACTTCTAATCTAAAAGGCCTGTATTTTACTTCTGATGCTTTTCTTGATCCGTTGCCTTCTCAATATTGTTCTATTGTTAATTATAGCTCGTCATTTTTTTCTCAATAAAAAAACCCCACAAACAGATCAAGGGAAATGAAAAAAAAAACCAACAATGACTTTCAAAATGTATCTGAAAAGCCAAAACCTCTTTGGTTTCCTGAAATCTAGACAAAACTGCAGAGGCCATAGGAATAATTTTTGTTTCCAAGCAGTTTAATAACCAATCTGAGCCAGGAATTACTTTAATTCTTCTTTGAAAAAGTTTCCTTAGAGGTCAACTTATCTTGAACGGTCCTGCTATAATAAAATATTAATGGAGAAAAATCAATTTCCAGTATCACTGCCATGTCATGCTCCCAGAAATAGGTGCACCTACCATGGCTCAGGTTTAGTAACTTTGGTCCTGCTGTAGAGAGGCACCTCTTAACTTTGCCTGCCCCTTCTGCACAGCAGAACAGCACATGTCATCCTGAGAAAGCTCATATTGGTATCTGGCTATTTAACTGCATCAATGGTCCTTGCTTGCCTGTGTGTACTTCCTTTGCTAAGAAATGAGTCTCAGAAGTTGATCATAGAAATCTCCCTATAGTGAAGGTTTGTGTTTTCTCCCAGTCATGCAGTCCCTACAGGCATAGTTGCATTCCAGTCCATGTTTAAAAAATTACTAATGGAAAATACTTCCACACCCAGTGGCTAATTAGTTTCTCCCTCAGAAGTAAAATCGTGGCTTTGTTATGAATGCACTACCTTCTAACTGTTAGTTTTAAGGGCTGGCAGGAAGACCCAAGAAAGACGAGGGAGATCTTGTAGTACCTATAGTACTACTCTTATTATGCATTTGTCTGTTAGACCCTGCTTTTAAGTAACTGATAATTAGGGTTTAAAACACAGTTTTGTTTCCTGGTGATTCATGTCAGAAAATCTAGAGTATGACAAATGTATTAGTGATAATTCACTGAACCGCCCATAACTCCCGAGATTCCCTATAAGGTTCAGTGTTTCTGGCATCAAATGGCTGAAAATGAGAGGTCTTTCTTCAAAACTGCAAGATTAAATTAAAAAGAAGTATATTTTTCCAGTGAGGTGCTGCATTGCTGTTGCAGTTGTTCTAGTTAACATGTTCAGATTTTATTCCCCAGCCACAAGCATTTTTTACCTCACAAGCACACAACTCCATGAGATGGATTTTCATGGAAAAAAACCCCACAAATGTTATTAAGACTCTCTTTTAAAGCACAAAACTTAGTGATGCTGACAATTCCTACATGATTCCAAATGGAACTGCATATAGGTCACGGGTTGTAGGAAGTTCCTTGCTGGCACCTACGAGTTCAGAGGAATGTTGGGTAGGTGCCCTCCTCCCTGCCCCATCACCACCAAAAAGGAAAAAGATACAAATATGAACTGTGATGATGTCCTTGGAAGGAAACATAACAGGTTAGCAGGTAGGAAAGGGGCCACAGTATTCTTCAGAAGGCTCCTCAGTTTGGATCGTGAGAGGCATTGTAGGTCATACATACTTCAATTTCGACGCAGTGGTTTGATCCACAGTTTAGGGCTGAACAATGACACACATTTTAGGAAAACACTGCTACTCTGTTCCTTCTCAGTCCCTCCCTGGACTCTGAGATGTTTAAAACCCATAATCTTACAGACTACATCGTCTAGATTTTGGCTCAGCTGCTTTTTCCAGCACGAAAGAAAGCATACTGAGCTCTGACAGTCCCTCAGTTGCCCATCTTACCTGAAAGAGGATCACTCCAACTGGGACATCTGGCAAGCTAAAAGTAGCAGCACAGTGTTGGGAGTGAGAAAGGCAATGCTGAGAAATTAAGTCATTTGGTTCCTGAGCACAGCTGGCTGCCTTCATGTCCCTGAGAGGGCTAGGACTTGGGATGGGGGGGTGGGGTATAAATTGCTTGTTTCAAACTGTCCTTATTAACTAGACATTTCATTTAAATTGTACTTAGCACCTGCCTCCAATTACCTGACTTCAAGGCCCATGCGTGACAGAAGCTGGAGCTCTGATTAAATCCATGCTTCGTACTAGCAAGCCATTAAGTCAAATCAAGGCTCGCTGCTCCTTTGAAGGAGATCATTTGTCTTCATTAAAAGTGGCCATCCATGATTGCCCTGACAGGAGCTTCTCCCTGTAAGATAATAAGGTCTGTTATTGTTGAGAGGTAAAATAATGTATAGCAGTCCCTTAGAGAGTGATTTGTATTTATTAATGTTCTCACAAATTACTGTACCCTGATTAACATGTGACTGTGAACAGGCAGTGGGGTGTGATGCTCATCATGGCCATTCACACCAGCCACTGTCTTTCCTCAGATCCTAGATAGTAACAGAATGTAAGGAAGCTGCCTCCTGCCCTTTAATGATGTCTTGGGTCTGTTAGGGTGTGATGGACAGAGACTTAGCCAGGTTGTAAAAACCTGGCTAATCACATCTCTGATCAGGTCCTAAACTTCAGTCCAGATACAGAAGACTACACAAAAGTCACTTTCTTTTTTAATAATATAATACTCCATATTCTCACCACTGTGAACCAGTATCTTATACTTCTCATCCACAGATTTTAAAGTGTTTTACAATGGACATCCAACTTCAGTGGTGGGGAAAGGGAAAATTCATAAACTGACTTTCTCATAGTCACCTGGGAAGCCAGGAGAAAAACAGGTGCAGAATTCAGGTCTTTTGCACCACTAGCCCTGCCATTTGACACACTGAAAACTGTACAAATCCCAGTGCACTTAACTTTTGTGACATGCAAAATCAAACTAGAACCAGTGTAACATGTTCTTCCACAATGATATCATAAGTAAACCACCTCCAGAGGTTCTGTGCATGGATGTCAGGAAGCATACAGGATATTTAGAAGCAAATAGCTGCAATACCTACTGCAGCGGGACTATTTGCTAGCCCATCTCTGGCTCCAGCCTTGGGTCTCTTGTCCCCCCTCCATGACATTCAGAGGTTCTAGTTTGGGACAACAGCCAGCTCTGGATAAAACAAGCTCATTCCATACCCTGGCCTTAAGGTTATTTTCAGCATGCTGCTACGCCAGTTCACTTTCTGAGGGAAAACTGTGGCAGACAAACACTTCTTAGCACCCAGATGAGAAAACAGGAATGAGTCTGAATAGCTGTTTTCATCTGTACTATCAAACTTCAGCAGTTCAGTAGAGTTCAAAAGGGGACGTTTGATTCAGACCACTATAAATAAAGGAGATACAGTGTGGGGAGAAGTTGAAAGAAGGCAGAACTTTAGAGCAAACTCAAAAGGGATTTTCCATTGAAGTTTTAGGGTGTAGCCAGTTCCAGTTGTTTCTACTATATTTCCAAGTCAGAGCAGTCTATGATCATGTTACCAGTTCTCTCCAAATCCACCACCAAACTGAGCTGTTAATATAGTGACAGAAGCTTGCAAGAGCCCTGGATTTATGTTCTGAGCGCTCTAAAGCAGAGATGGGAACTTTCCAAGCAGACAACCTTCATAGCCAGTTATGGAGGCAAGGTCTGTTAGGTAACTGCAACTGAGCAGAGGCCGGTATCCTCCAAATGAGCACAGTCAGTAACACTGCAGAGCATGTGAGAATTCTGGTCATGCAAAATGCATCCCCAGTCTTATAGCAGGACTTACCCTGCTGTGGAACATGACTTTCAAGGGGACGCATCACATGCCCTTCTGTAAGATATTCTTTTGGTCTGTAATAGAAAAAAGCACTTCACTGCCAGCACAATATCATTTAGTACACCTCAGCAGTATCTCTACAACTGAGAGATGCCCAGAAAAAGAGAAGTTGCAGTAGCCTGCAGGCTGGATAAACTGCTCTTGCAGGCTGAAGATCCATCTTGTTCTAAACTTTGGATGTCTTTTTGGCAACTCTTCTCAACTCTTTAAATACACACTTAAACAGTCATTTGTTTAGAATTGATTTGCTAGTGACATTAGCCAGATGAAGCAGCAGAGCATGTGATCTTAAAATTCTTCAAATGTCTCTTTAAAACCCTCTTCCATAAAGATCTCTACAAAACATTGGGCGATATTTAGACAGCTGAAATGTCCTTGCACTTGTTTTAAGTATCCCACTGTCAGTTCACAGTCAGTTTGCCAAAGACATCCCTTCTGAGTATGACTAAATCATTAAGCCTAGCAGCTCAGCTTTTATTTTTTATGATAAAGTTGGCTTTCACACTGGCCACAAAAGCAGCCAGCGCTATTACACAGATCCTTATTGCTTAACTCTCACCTTGCACATCTTTCCTTGTGTTTCACTTAAATCTTGCTTCACAAGTGATATTTACATGACATATAGAACAACTTGCAGTGTTTTCAGAGAAAGAGTTTCATTGCTATCTACTGACTTCAACAAATTAACACCTGGAAAGTATTCAGGAGGGGAGAAATCTTATTTCATAATTTCAATATTTAAATTAGTTAGTTTTTACTTGATAATTTATATTAATTTAATCCATCTTATGCAGCACATATACATGTCTAGGTGAATAGATATGTGAAATAATTTAGAAGTGTTGTCTTATAGGGTATGTTTATTGTTCCATGGTGAAATTTTCTATATTTCTCTTTCTCTGGGAATTTCTGAAATGAAACTTAAGTATCGCCCAGGGATCTAGGCTACCGAGCCCAGTTTTATCACAAATCACATATGTGAACATTCTTCTACTCTACATGTTAGCAGTAGAAGTTATACGGGAAGGCATATCTGAAAGTACATAATGAAAAGAATACAGACCTCATCTTCATACTGTATTTTACTCTGCCATCAGATCTCTTCGACCCAAGATAGTCAAACAACTGACATGTCAGCAAGAAGAGAGCAAAGTCTGACTCGCATGTGGCTTGTTGGTGCCTTACCGAGAGCAAGCTTTCTGGTCTCAGAGGCTGCCTGGCTTCCTCATGATTCCTCACATGCAAAGTAAAGCCTGTCGTCTCTCTTAATGTGTGGCTGGGAACATCAGCCACTTATCAGAAGCAGGGTGATCTGGCAGAGGCATGTTCCTTGGGATGTAACAACCAGGTGGCTTTGACCGTGCCTGTGCTATTAAAAATGGGGTAGTGCTGTGTATCCTGTGAGTCCCTCTACACCACAGAATTCTGGATTTCTCTGGTCTGACCTTGAAGTCTTTAATTAGTCCATTACACCAACCCTCTGTCATTTCCTCTCAGCCCAGGAATCCTTTGGTATCCTGCCCTGTTATCTCCAAGGCAAATATGACTAAGGGTCTTGATGATTAGATAAATAGTGCAGAAAACAGATGTGAGGGGCTGCAAAGTGTATACATTATGAATAGTATTGCAATAACATCTTTAATCCCTTAATGAGGGCACTTTGTCGGGGTAAGGGAAGATAGACAGGCTGCGGGATTTTGCTGCTGTATACAGAAGCCCAAAGAATGCTCTTAAACTAACAAACTTAACCAACATCATGACACATTCTTACTTCTTATCTTGGTACTCTGTGAAACTTGCACTGATTCACACATGTTTTCAGAAATGCCATTTTTATTTTTATGCAAGGGTCCTCTTTCTTATTTTAATATATTTGACTGTGACTTTAACAACAACATACAGGGAGAGCTGTGAATTGGAAGACAGTTGAAAACAGCTGACGTTACACACCTTTGTGGTTTTGAGCAATACTTTTCATGACCTGCTCACAGAAGTTTCTGTGAACTGGCCTGGTTCTGTGTCTGGAAAGCCCTCGTGCTGTAGATTTGCCTGAGAAAGTTTGCGCGTGCTCAATAACCAAGAAAGTACAGTCTAAGGAGCTAAAGGCCTGACACTGCACTACTTTCCAGAGCTCTGGGGGATGCCTGCTAATCCTGTAACACATCTAGGCCCTTCTGGGGGACAGGCCAGATTCCTGTCCGTGATCAGAAGTAGCATGCAAGAAGCTTGTCTTGTGGTATTATGGCATTTCTGCCTCCAGACCCAGATGAAAACCAGACATGAAACAACATCTTATTCCAATAGCTGAGACACTCCAAAGGTTTGGATTATATTTGGTACTAAAATGGTGGGAGGAAAGTGGGGAGAGGGGAAGAGGGTTGGCACAAACAATTTTTCTCTGTTCCCACCTAGACCTGGGTTATGGTAATACGTTTGCTTTCTTTTTTTCTTCTCTCCTCTTACACCCAACATGTATAACAGAATTTAGCACTACTAATGCCTATGGCTGTTAGCCCATAGTCACTCATCCCTGGTGTCATCTGACAAATCAGCAGTTACACCCTGATACACTCAGTTACACCTTACAGGAGGCAGCAGCCTGATACTTGACATGCTACTGGATCAAAGAAGCAAAAAAAAGTTGGAATAAAGAAATAAAGGTAGCATTTTGTGTACCAAGCCAGTGTACTGATCTACAATTGTTCAGAACAGTGGAGATGAAGAAAGCACTTAACGTTCCTTGAACTCTCAACACAGAGTTATCATTAGCCTTCTCCTTACAAGTGTAAAAGGACAGGCATGGAAAAGATGAAGAGTTCTGCCTCCTCAATACATTGACCAGCATGAAGGACCTGGCACAAGAAAAAGCAACTTGGAAAAAAAAAAACCAGTTGGTAAAGTTTAATATGATTTTAGTATAAAAGAGAAGAATACACAGCCACTGTTTCCCCTTCAAGCAACAGTCTGCTTCCAGCCCTGACCTTTACAGCTTTGTGCCATACCATTCTCAAGATACACTGCAACCTGCCAATACTAATCTTATGTGGAGAGGGTAGGGTGAAAATTGGGAAAATATCTAAAAGAGCTGTCTGGCTGTCTCCCTAGATCACAACCAAACCATCTTAATCTGAACGTGTGAACACAGGCCTGGTAGGGGGCATCCAGACCATCAAAGCCAGTCCTCCACAGCTGTAGACAACCAAGGAACAACTGAGCTGGCAGATATATGCAGGCTCTTTTGCAAGATTTCCAGGACTTCCAGCATCTGGTTGGGCTGGAAAACCCCAGCCTGTGCTGTGGAGCATTAACACAGTACTTCCATTTCAGACTCCAGCTGGAACTACAGGCCATAGAGACAATCATGAAAAAAGAATCACTATTAACAAAAAAGGGACCCTTTGAATCAAGCCTTTCCAAGCTGCCAAGATGAGCCACAGAATCCATTTGAGCAGACAGTGTTTCAAGCAGAACAGAACTGGAAAGACTAGAGTCTACACCCATTTGGGTGAAAGGCTGTCAGTTAAGTGTATTGCTGTGTCATGGCACTATCAAATATGGATGGGCACTGACATCTCAGTATGAAAAGGTTTCTGGAATCTCTGCTGTATGTATTATTCTGTCTGCTATCAGAACAATTATTTGATTGCACTGTGCAGACTGTCTCCCATCAGGATTGGGACTTCATTGTAATGGGTGCTGTGCAGTCCCTGACTTCTAAAATTACTAGAAGAAACATCATAAGAGATCTGATTTTACAGAATTTTGCACTGGAGATATATCTAATACCAAAACCCTGGTTTCAAACACTTACTAAGTTTATAGTAAAATTATCTCCCACTTTCTTTGATTCTAAGAACAAACAAAACCAAAAGAGATCTAGAAAAACCAACAGTATTTCACTGACATTCGAGCAGGTGACCTCGCTCAGCAGAACCCTTCTTGTTGCTAACAGAGATTGCCAGTCAGTACTCTTAAGTACTCTTAGACACTGCAACCCTTTCTTGTGAAGGTTTCAATTTCTCCACTCCCTATTTTCCCAGACATATAGTCTTCAGAGGTGAATTACTATAAATCTTAAACCTCCTAAGTTCAAATCAGAGATTTCAACCATACCCGTATTCCATTAGCAACTTAGTGAACTCAAGGGAAGTTGCAAGTCCTCTTAGCACTGTCCAGATCAGAAAGAGAAACGAAAAAACAGTCCAGCCATTTATACTATTCTACATATCATGAAAAATAATCAACTTATAAGGACTTCCCACATGTTATATATAGTCAGTGGCTGCTCTGAGTGGTGCCTGATCATATATTATTTAACCACAGGTTTGGGGGTTTTTTGCTATGCTGAATCCATACAGCATGTGAATCCAAAATGTAATTGTAAAAAAGTCACTTTTTATTCTACTGAAAAGGGAATTTACTAATCTCAGAGTAGGAGATTTTTACCTTACTTACCTGTGGTATTCAAAAATTACCCTTTGGTCTTCCTCCAATTTGTTTCAAATGGCATGAGGGAATAAACAGGATTAGCCAGTCAGCCCCATTTCACTGCTTTGATCAGTCTGTAAATGAACTTCGAGACAGCTAATCATTCTCCAAGTGGGGAAGCTCAGCATCACCAGTGATGAATGCCTATATATTGTGACAAGGTCTATTTCCATCTGCACTGAGATTTCCTAACAGCACACATGTGGCAACTTGTGCAGTGCTGCATAATGAATTGGATTGGAGAAACTGAAAAGCTTTTCATTCCTTCTATATACAGAGTGGGCACAACGCCAGATCTGGGATAAGAAAGGTGCCAAGTTTCCAGTTGTCATGAGTCACTACTGGTAAAAAAGAAAATGTGTATGTATATGTGTGCATCTATATAAAACATACTCTGCACTTTCTCACTTTCATTCAAAGTAGCCAAATTCAAGACAGTTAATTCCTGTCTAAATTTTGAGGGGGGAGAAGGGGGAAGTCTCTTCCTTCCCAGTCAGTTTCGTATTCCACAGAAGTGGGTCAATAGCACCTGTTTCCAAATCCTACCAAGCAGCCACATAATAATGCACATTGTCTACAATTTCATGGGACTCATCTGATAAATATACACCTAATACATCTGATAAAATTAATGGAAAACAATGATTGCAGCATGATTAATAATAAAGGTAAATTTAAGTCCAGTCACACTCACTTTTGCTTTTGTAGATAAATACATGGATAATTTCCTGTATTAAAGCCTAAAGTCATTTCCTCTTCAAATCGTTTGGGCATATCCATGTAGTAAGTCTACTCTATGATGAGGGAGCAACTTTAGCACCACATTAATCCTCAGCATGGGCCCAAGTATGCTTGGGTAAGTTACTCACTATATTCTGCCTAGAAACACATCATCACTGTTTGCTAAAGGATAATGGAGCAGGTAGGCAGCCCAGGTTTGACCTGGATTGTGTCTATGTCACACTGAACTGAACTACAAGCACCCTAGGTCCTAGCGGTGTGTGTAATGTAGCCAGGTCAAGGAGCTTGCTGTGCTTTAACTTGCTTTTTTGCCTGCATTTTGTCAGGCAGTCTAGCAGTAGCCTGTGATGTTTACACCATAACATGCAGCTACCACCATGCAAGCCTGTGCTTCTACATGATGCAGTGTGATATGCTAACATAGGCTGATATTGGACTGTACTTTGGCTATGAAGACTATCACTCTTGCTCAAATGTTGCTAGCTTGGGGTATCTGTATAGAAGAGTGGGATAGTACTGCACAAGATAACTACACATTTTAAGACATTCTGAGTTTCACATCTGTAAAGCCTTGAAATTCTTTGTCTATTTGGGACATTAAATGTTATTAAGTGATTAATTTAATCTAAATTTACATGCTGTAGCAGAACTCAGAACTTTAATATCAAGTTCAGTTGTAGAAATATCCATTTAGGCTCTGTGAAAATGATAACCACACCAAGGTCAGGGGAGTTCCACCTGGTTTATGCCACTGTGTGATAAGCATTAATTAAACTGCATGCAGATCTGGCAGCATCACACAGCAGTTACCTTTAAAACTGACAGCAATTTAATGGATCACTTGGATCGCTACTTGAAAATAGCGTGTCTCTCTGAATGTTTTGACTCAGTAGCAGTACAATGATTCTCTCAGATTAAAGAGAATAAATATTTCCCATTATTTCTGGCTGATAGTATCTCTTGAAGAACTGTAGTAAAATAAACTTGAAAACTATGTGACAAAATACAGAGAAGGTGTTTACTGAGCAAAGAAAGGGGCACAAAACAAAGCAACCAGTGATTTTCAGCAACATACACAACTCTAATAGCTGCAAAGCATCAACATAAACAAATAAACCCTGTTCTTTGTGAATTCAGAATGGAGCTCTAATTATACCACACCAATGAAGTCCATGACATTGTTGGAAACATAGTCCAAAGATATAAAATGTTTTGCAGTTATATTTTTTTACACTATAACCTTTGCCGGGGGTGGGGTGGGGGGGTGGGGGGGGGTGGGGCGGTGGGAGAAAAAAAAGAAAGGACAAAGAAAAATGCTTCTAAGTAGGGTGAGATGAGGAGGAGGAAGGGGAGTGGATGGGTGGGACCCCAGACTGAGTGTCTCTTCCCTTTAGAATTTGTTTCACATGTCAGCGCTTGACAAGCCAGTGGTATTGTTCAGGGCAGACCTTATTAATTACTGTTCAGTAGGTGCCAGATGATAGCACCCACAACTGCAACTGTCATTGCGCCACCAATCATCCCATTCCATACACTTGCCAAAGCAGCAGCCTTTCAATGAAAAAAGCAAGTACAAGCAATGAGCAGACATCTGTGATGACCTACAGGGGCTGCCCTGTGGATCTGCTTCTCTTTGGATTCTCCACCTTCTGATTTTCAGTGCCCTAAGAAGAGCAGCCCCTCTTACCCGACTTTGTTCGTTAAACTAATGGATCTTGTTCTCATCAGGAATGCCATACTCTGATGACTGGCTGGTTTGGCATGATAAGCTTTCATTCACATAAACCTGTACTGCTTGTATAGCAAATATTCTTCCACAACACTGGAATCTAGAGGAGGAAGCCAAAGCAAATGGAAACTCTACATGCTATTGTTGAGTGATGGTTTCCAACTTTTTGGCTGTGTAACTGGGATGTTTATTTTTAGAAATGAAAATATTGACTCTATCCTGCCCCCCTCCCCTAAACAGATGGAACAAGAAGTCACGCCAACTTATATTGATGAAAAGCATGTTCCAATACTTTGGGGATAAAGCTCAGGAACAGTTTATACAAAGGAAAATATTAGTCTTGTGTTTTCTGGCCAAGTCAGTGGCAGCTTGGGTTATCTGCAGCAAACATGCCAGTTAGATATGGCCAGAGAAATGTCAGGCTTTTCCAGCCTGCTAACTCATAAACATAATTCTGGTCAGTAATACTGATTTTTCATTTGTTTATGCCAGGATCTCATTGCTTAGCCCTTCTGCCTTCCACAGCAAACAGTTTCTGGCAGTGTGTTACAATATAATTCCAGGATCAAGCCTAAAGGTGATACCTGCTCCAAGCCAGCCTTCCACACTGGAGTCTAACCAGACCTTATGAGCAAACATTATCATGACCTTGTTCAGAATGCTAGAGGAAATGTTCAAAAACAACCTGGAAACTGCAGCAGATGCTGCTGATTTTTTTGTGGTAATTTTTGTCTTTCTAGTTTCAGGAACGAATCTAATACAATATACTAATGAGGGCTCTGCGGCTTGGGTTTTGTGAGGATAGGCGTTTTGGAGATAAAGCACAGAATCATATGGTTGTGACTGCAGGGAGATTCCAGTTTTTGAATTCTTAACCAAACTCTGGTTATTTAGAGGTTTACCCATTACTTGCAGACCAGATGGGATGAGGAATTAATTTGCATTGCCTGAAAGCTCATACGCTGGGAACTTTGTTGTATTCACCTTTTTTATTGCTAAGTTGTTCTTCCAGTTCTCGGCATGCTTTTCTGCTGTGTTCCAGGAACAATAAGAAAGTTCTCCCATTGCATACTCAACGAATGAAAGTTTCCGTGCTTGTAACCCAATCCCATAAAGCTCAGAAAAAGTCAAGCTGGTGTGGCCAATGATTTCCTTGAAATTTACAGAGTGCTACTTTGGTTCTGGTAAGCAGCTTCTCAAAAACAAATGTATTGTTTACTGATGATGATGAACAACATCATAATCAAGTTTGTTCTTTGTCATAAGACACACACATGCTACTGCTGAAGCCTGTTTTTACTCTGCCTAACACACCACCATGTCCAGAATCTTCTGTTGCTGAAACAGGACTGTGGGATAGACTTTTTTTTCCAAGCAACACTGTTTCATGCAATACAATTAGTCTCTCATAATGATGGACCCATGCCCAAGAGGGCAAAGGATGAAGAACAGTTTGCCAGTGCTACCCCATTAAAGCCCACACCCTGAACACAATCCGATTTAGAGCTCCTCGAGTCTTTGCTTCATTTCTAATTTGATAAGAAAAAACTTAAACTTTCAGCTGGAACTTACTTCTCTTTCCGGACCCTTTTGTTCTGGCATAATTTTGATTTGCTTCAGAAGCATGCACAATCCCTTTCACACACTGCAGGGGGCAGGGGTGGGGTGGGGTTGGGGTGCAGGGTGCAGTGGACAGTAACAGGACCCACCTGCTGTGGCTGTCCAGATAAATTTTAAAAATAGTTTTGCATCTCCTCAGTGTTTACTAGATTGCCCTGGTCCTCTGTGTATATGAACTTGAGCTTTACACAGAGATCAACATGCAAAATGGTTTAAAACCACAGGGATTTCACTAGTCTCCATAGAAAAGGAGGGCTGATCTGTTAAAAAAATTATTCCTTCTCTTCTTTTGTATTGAAAAGGGTTTTTTTTTAAAATCTGCTCATAGGAAAAAAGCAGACCACGAGCAAGCTGTCCAAGTGGATAGACCAGAAATAGTTCTGGCTTGTAAACACAAGAAGACACATAACTCATCTTGAGGGGACATTATGCCAAGAGAAATGTGTTGAAAAACAAAGCAGAGTCACTGGGCTTTTATGGAGACAGACCATACCTCCTAATAAGCACAACCTGTAAAATCTATGAGGATTGCAGACCCCACATTGAAACAATAAAGGAGATTTCATTTATTTCCTCTGAAGAGAGAATTATTACTTACCTCAGAAACATATAAAGAAAAAAATGTCAAGACATTTTAAGCAGGAACACAGAAATGCTAATAGCATCATAGCACTGGATGGAGGACGGAAGCACAGTAAGTAAGGCTTCCCCCCACCTTTAACTTATTAAAACTATCTAAACAATGGCAAGGTAACCTTGATTTTTTTTTATTATTATCAAGGACTTGATTTTTCCTATCATGCTAGTGGAGTATGAAAATTTAAAACCCGGTAAGAGGAGGAAAAGAAAGTTCATTAAGAAGGAATAGGAAGTGGGCTATGGAATCAGAGTAGCAGGGCGTAAATTAGGAGGGATTCTGAAATATTTCTGTGACTGACCTATTTCCTAATACATACAAACCATTTGAAATTAACAATCACCTCCACTCCAGCCAAAGGCTAAAGCAGTAGTAGAGTGCTCAGGTTTTTAGCTCTTCAGAGAGGACCAAACAACATGTTCTGCCAGTCTTTTGGCTTCTACTTGAGAATTATTTTTTGGTATTTATTATCCTGCAGTGCTGAAGTGATACACAATGTCTGTCTCTTCTGAGGGCAACACAGTCCACTTATGTTTAACTCTCATTCCAGTAAGAACAAACACAAATCTTTCCAATGCTGCTAAAGAATATAAATGTGCATCCCTCGAGGAGCCCAAACCTAACCTTTTTCTTAATCTTTTATTTTGTAATGCAGTAACAAAGAAAGGTGGTACTGACTAAATGTTAGTTTGCCAATTATCCAGCTCTATCCACGTATCACGTTCTTACAGCCCAGTTGAAATGCTTTCATTAGTCTACCAAATACTTTGTATCCATATATGTACATTGTACTAAGCTTTTGAAGTCTTTTCTATCTTTAAAAATGAAAATTAAAAAAATACATACAGGTAAGTATATTTGAGAGTTTCATACTTATTTTTAAATGAACTTTTAAAAAAATGAAAAATGTAAAAAAATGAGAGTTGCTAGGAAAATCAAGAAAAAACACGGAAAATATGAACTAGAATTTGACAAGCTTTTCAAACAGCATGATGCAGCTTTTCTCTCATTAAAGTGCATGTTGTTACGGTACTGTTTTACGATCTGACACAACTGTAGGATTCACCACTTAGGCATTCTTCAACCTGCGTGGTGAAATATCACAGCAAGGAAACAGACAGATACTGGCTGCCCAATATGCCAGTGGTGCCTTGCTCCAGTTCACACTTAGCTGTTTAACTCTCTTTAGGAAGCACAGTTTTGACCCTACTCCTCCCTTCATATTATTGTGCAGCTTAACAGATTCTGCTGAGTATCAGACAGGAGAACAGAAACCACATTTTTAGACATGTACCTCAATTTGCATCATGTAGGAAGTCTGATCACCTAATTCAGGTCTGTAATTCTATTTTATGACCTGGCATCTAAGTTAGGCATTGTAACCCTGAGTCTTAGCTCCATCATGCTTGGGATGCAGCTCACAGTGTCAGTTCTCTGTACAAACGCAATTTGTACAGTATTACATAGCATTACCATATTACCTAATTTCATGTCAAAGAACAAAAGTATTAAAAATTGAGAGATGGCAATGCTGCAGGGGAATGGAGCTGTACAAATGCCTTCAAAAGGTGACAACAGTACTGAAAAATGACCAGCATGTAAGGTATATGCTGGCAGATCATAAGGGGGACTTGTTTATCCAGTGTCCCTGCTTTGCATTTCTCCCCATCTCCTAGTACTTCCATTCACTGCTTTTAGTACAAAGTTCAATAACATCTACTGGAAATCTTTGTCGTGGTTGTTCTACTGGTGTTCAAAAGTACTTTCTATTCTTGTCAAATGGTTTACGTAACTGAAGGCAGCCAGACATTCAGGTGGTAGAATATAACATACTCCTGTCATGGCTTCCTTTTTCATGCTCCATCCTCCTAGCTTTGTTTTGCAAGTACTGACCTGTTTCACTTGCAACTGGATTTCCTTCTTTATAAGCTATGGCTAACACATGTTCTTCTCCAGCTGGGAAGTGGACACATCTTTGCTAATGTCACTCAGACGCTGGCTTACTCCTACATGAAGTTCTTTTGGATTTTTTCCAAAGCAACATGGTTATCATCATCTCATGTTGCCTCCTACAAAGTCCTGGGTAGGTCCTCTGCAAAATATAAACAGCTCCACTGACCTCAGTGAACTGATACGTACTCAGCCAGAAGAAATTGATAGCTGTTACCCCATGCCTCACGCACCTTCTCACTTTTCCCTGTAAGACACTGTTTGGTATATCCAGTCCATATATGGGATGAAAACTGAAAAAGCATGGTTTTGCTTACTTAGTCTAGAAAAGTGGAGCATTACACTAAAGAAAATATAAATAAATAAATCAAAGATACAGAGGAGAAGAAAATTAACCTGCCATCCTTCCATCCTTTCACCCTGCTCCGTGAAATGTGGACTTGGGCTGTCAATGAAATTCAATGGCTTGTGCCATAAATCTAAAGACAGATTATTGTATGCAATGCATAGTCAGATGGAGCACTCATTGCTGCGCAGGGCGCAGAGCTAAGAACTGAGACAGGGGTTTTAAAAGGCTAGACATAACCACAGTGATGTGGTCTGAGAAAAAGAGGATAATAAAATTTCATGCTTCGGGACATGAACTGATTATTTTCTGAACCCTGCAGGCTACCACACCCTCTAACAGCACCCAGCCTTCTGCTGAATGCTTTACATCGGTTCCAGTCTGATTTTCCAAGGCCATAGTTGAAGAGAAGGCACTAATATACAAAGGAAGAGGAGAATATACTGTGGTTTGCCTTGGCATCCTCTTCTCCCAGTCCTGAGGATAAACCAGGTATGATATTCTAAAGGTTGTTCGTATTTCCTTCCATGAAGCAACTTGGCTGAAAAACAACAGCACTGAGAGAGGGGAAATCTCAAAATATGTGCAAGTGTAACTAACTTTTTTCTAATTTTATTTTTCTTACCAATGTGAAATTTTATTTTGAAAGTTATATTCTATGTACAAAGTGCAGGCATTTTAAAAGATCAAAGTGAAGCAATGTTTCTAAACTACTGAAACAACATTTCAAGAAATCAAATTCTATTTTTTTCTAATTCAACTCGCCATTTTCTAGATTTCACTTTTTCATTCCAGTAAGATGAGAAAATATTAGGAAACACCCAATTTTCTTGTAGAATAGAAGAACAAAATTTACATTACATTTATGTACTTGGGAGAACACAAGTATAGCTACTCCCTATTATCTACTGAGATATAAGGGAACAGTGTGAAGGCTTCAGTCTCAGCTTCTCAGCTACCAGCAGATCAGACTGTCATACAGGGAGATGGAAGTAAAACAAGTGTAACACATTCTGCACCAACAGATGCAACAGTGCTCCTGGATTTCAGTAGGATTCATGAAAATCAGTATTTTTGTGAAAGAATGGAATAAAAAAAAATCTTAAGTTCAATATAGACTGAAGAATATTGACTTTGAATCAGTCCTAGAAAGATGGAAGCATCCCTGCTGATGGTCTTGACTCACAAACATACAGACAGATAAAAATAAGAGCCAGAGTTGTCCAATTTGTTTCTCAGACATGTACCATATGGACAGCTAAGCTGACAGAAATTCGTGTCCTGAACCACTACAAATTATAGCTTGGTATAGCAAGGAAACCAACAGAGATTTTGGGATTCCTCAGTATATCACACTAGCCTGCGATAATACAGCATGTTTCAGGATCAGCTAAGCTACTTACATAGTGGTGTAAGGACTCTCCAAGGGGTAAGGAATCTCCAAGGGATAGAACTGAAGTAGAGAGAAGCAGGTAAATCTCTGTAGCCTATGTCTGTAAGTCAGAACACCATGTACTTTGCTATAGGTCACTAAGAAGGATCTGGTAGACTGTGACACAAAATCTGCTCATCTAGGTACCAACTCATTGCTTTACAAAGTCAACTTCCTTCTTTTGACCTTAAAATAACAGTTTCATCCAACCGCCCAACCAACTCATTTCCTGTGGAAAAAAACCTAAAAAAAACCTAAACCTAAAAAAAAACCTAAAAAAAAACCCACCAAAACAAAACCACAACAGAAAAAAATATCTCTAAGTCTATATAACTGCTAAAGGAGATAAGAGTAGTAAGAGATTTTTTGTTAAGAACTGGACTGTCATAAAGATGCTAGCTGCTGACATGCAATGTCAGAGTAAGGCTTGCAGGCTTTTCCATGGCAAGCATTAGTAAGCACCAGAGAAACAAAAGGATTTTGTTTTCAATATTTGGATTATTTCTCAGGTTCTGTTCTGAATCACTTTGAACTTCAGAGGCAACAACCTCTTGCTAGGTTTCAGCTGTGATCAAAACAAACTAAACGGGACATTGTGAGCAGTTTTCATTTCAAAGCATTTGAAGGTTTTACACCACGAATTTGATTCTGCTTAAGTAAAACTAGTAAAACACTAGAACATCTTGTAAAAGTTGCAGAGACGAGAAGACTCTCGTTCGGTCTCACATTCCTCCTGCACTGCCCTCCAAGTTCCTAATTGTGTTCTGTCCCCACAGTCTGCCACAAACAATGTCTCCACAACCTCCCAGCCTCTGCAGGAACAAGGAGCTTGAGTCCAGCTCTCACGGACTCCAGCAGAGGTTGGAGAGGTTCAAACGTGGGTCTAGCTGTCAGTAATTTCTATTTCACATAAATAAAACTTTTATTGACATTTAATCACTACTGAGGTGAACACGGCTAATTTGTTTCCCCCAAAGCCTCTTCTGGGTAAAGTCCGAAATTCCAAAATTTTTGTTGTTTGGACAAGAGAAGTGGCAAATTGCATGATCCTTCTCATCTTTATGTGCCAGGAAAGGATCCTGGTGAGAGAAAGGAAAGGAGACATCTGTGGTAAACATGGTTTGGAACAAGCTTCCGCTAAGAGTCTCTGGCAACAGATGAGAGCCTTCCACCACAATATCATTATTTCCAGTTAGCAAATTCAGATTTCATGACTGCTCTCAGGAGACCACTGTCCTGCTACCATGAATCATCAGCATCACTGAATGACCTTCTGCAAGTCCAACAGCAAGTTTGTTCCTTGCATTCAAGCAGAAAATAAGGCTTCATTAGCCACTCTCCATGTCAAAACCAGTAGCAGAAGAAGTGCAAGGCTTATTACCCATTTATTTGCTGCAAGGACCAGAAAAGCATTAACTTCATTCCTCTTTCCTCTCTAACATCAATTTTCCTCCTTTAAATATTATCTGTACTACATTAGGAGCCCATAGTACCCGTTGAGATCATAGTCACATTGCAGTAAATGGTCTGCAAAGGCACACAGCGTATCTTCACCGTAGACTTAACTCGGATCTCTACTCGCAGATGTCTCACACTGCACTGCTTTTTGCAGAGCAATGTTGTGGACTTACCAGCTTAAGCTAACAGGCCTGATTGGGGCTCCCTGATTCATTAAGACAGTCCCAGAGCGGATCAGCTAGCTGCACATAATTTGCATTTAGTCAGCTAGTTGGAACTGGTATGGGAACTCGGTTGCTCTGGACATCAAATCAGAAGACTGCACTGAATATTCACACAGCTCTTTCTACAAGGAATCCCCCTTTTTATCTCTCTCTCTCTCAACCTCTCAGACTCCCTATTCCTTTTCTTCCCAAGCAGTCTTTATTTCTTGTCTCCTTTTCCTTCCTCCCACTTGAAGGCTTTCCCCTCCTCCCCATTGTCTGTCTTCTTTCCTAACCTTCAGCAACAGCCTTTTCCTTCTCTTCCCACCCCAGTCTGCACTGACAGCTCACATCTGTTTTTTCCAAAGCCTCATTAGCTGCTGGGGTTGCAACCATCTCTCCTTTTTTCTCTCACAGCCTCACATAATATTATAGGTGTCTTTCTCTGTCCAAGAATCCTTGATGAAATCTCTGTGCTTCTTTCCTATTCTGGGTCTGTTCTGCCCTGGGCTCAGTGACGTTGCTTGAGTGGTGCAGAGCTGCTGCTATATCCAATCTCTTCCTCCCTCAGAAGTTGTGTTTGGGAAAGGATCTCTAACAACTGGTTGTTGGGCTGGAAGAAGAACCAGTACAGCTGCCCTCCTTATACTCTTTCTTCTCTTCTCCTTCTATGTTCTGCACTTGAGGGGCCATTTCTTGCAAAACTGATTCGGAACTATTTGCAAATGAGGCCCAGAGGTACATGTGGTATTTTTCACCTAGACAGACTAAAAGGCAAGGAACACAAGATGTCCCAATTTCTAGATACATGCCTGTTTTCAGCTCCTTCCAGAATTATACAGGGAGCTGGAATCATGCTTAGTTCTCAATCCCCAAAGAACCTCTGCTGATGGAAAGAGATGTAGCAAGGCAGCCACATGTTTTTTGTTTATTTCTCTTTTATCAGTCTCTGTCATGAACCTCTCCCACTCCGCAAACAATTGAAGTCACAGAATTTCATCTAAGGCTTTCCATCCTTTCTTTCCAAAGGCTCTACTCTCTCAACACTCTCCAACACATCCACAAACTGAGGTTCCCCTGGGTCAGCAGTCTGCATAAGTACAAGCCTATCATAAGCCTAGTATTATAACTGATCACAGTTGTGGTAGGGCAGCAGGAAAAGAGTGAGCTGGCTTCTCCGCTTGCTAGAGACCCAGCCAGAAAGCATAAGACAAGGTCTACTCCACCATGGTATTTCAGATAGTCTTTAGAAAGTGATCAGCTTTGAGTCAGGAAAACTAAAATCAGTTTTTTGAGTTTGTTCTGTAAAAAGTACAGACTATTTCATTTTGTTGAACTGCCTCGAAACATTTTAAAGCATTTATCTGCCATCATATGGTTACATGTATCTTTGTATTCCAGATCAATTTTCTGTGTAAATTCAACAAAGTATTTCAGATAAGATCAGGCAGAGAAAAACATGAATTGTTTTCATTTCTGAATGCTGAAATGTTTTGATTGAAACAATGACAATTCCAGGTTTGGGGTTTTGGTTTTTTTTTTCAGAATTACCATTAAGCAATGGGGCCTTTTTCAGTTTTTTATTTCACTTTGCAATGAAATTAAATTACAAACTTTTCAGCTAGTTTTTAGAACAAGGCATTGTGACTAAAGGGAGGGAATAATCAGACACAGGACACATTTCCTCTCTTTTGTTTTTCAGTCCTTCTATAAATTTGACCAAGGAGATTCACATTATGGGTTAAAGACAGTTTGAAAACTAACATCGATTTTTATATTGCACAAAATTATCATGCTGATACGGTAAAGTATCAGCTCCTGTCTGCATATTTTTTCAGTGAAAGCTCTTGAAAATCCAATCGTACTGGAGCAACAGTAGGGTTAGGGTTTGGATTTTTAACGGACTAAACCAATACTTGTCATCAAGCTCTTTTTACCACTGGAGGTACCAGACTGGGTTGTTGTGGGCTGCCTTTTCTCAAAATCACATTCACTAATGCTTCTGAGCAGACTACAGTCATTAGGACTTATTCTCATACTAACCCTATGTACCAAGGGAATACTGAACCCATCCCAGAGACATGAAACAAACAGCTTATGGTCAGAAATTGAATTTCTGTCCTCTGGAATGCAAGGCCAGACTGCATTCATAAACCTTTTCTTTCTTTTTTGAACAGGTTTCAGCTTCCAAAATTCTTTATGTCACATATTTTACCCACATTTAAAAATAAAATTTAGAAGTCTCTTCAGTATGTAGGTAAAAAGCCTTGAGATACTGAGATTTTCTTGTATAAGAGAATGATCATGGTGACTTGTGCCACCCCTGTCAACAACTGGGACATGGTGCAATGGAAAGAAAAAAACTCCTCCCCTTACCTGTTCCCCATCTCACCTGGCCTTGAAAACACCTATTTTGCTCTGAAAGTAGCTCGTAAATATGCTGTTGGCAAAGAACCTAAAGCACAGGTTGTTAATAGATGGGACTTCTGACACAGTGCAGTAGAGGGAGCTGTTTCACCGGCCAAGGACGGGAGAGAAGGTTGGCATTCCTATCTTGGTAGGTACAAAGAAGCATTTTCAGAATGAAGTACATCAATTATTCTCTTTGACAGCTGCATCATTCTATTTTTCTAGACTATCTGGACAATTAGTATACATAGGCTGCAATTAAGCATTGATTTCTGTTGCGTATTAATTCCTTACTCTTTCACCAGTACAATGAGATAACAGAGTAAGAAAACATGTTTTTCTCTCTTAATGCTCTATCCTGCAAGTGAATCCTGTAACATGCAAGTGCCTGATATTCTAAATATCAGGTGCTCATCACCTCTAAAGGACAGAACATCTTCACAATGAGACTGTGCCACACAATGAGACCAGATTCTGCAGGTGTTTCCCTGACCATGGGATGTCTTTCTGCAGGCAAGGACCTGTGCTTTGTGGAAAGCTGCAAAGAAATCTAAATATGTTGCAAGCACAAACATTTCATATTTATATAGGAGGGGAGATTATGCAACCAACTACTGCACAGAGGCAGCTCAGAGATCACTACTAATGCAGCATATTTCTCCAGCTAATCACCCTTTAATTTAAAGGCCACATGTTTGGCCAAATGAACTTTGTTTTGCTCTTAGGACTGTGACCTACTACCATCTCTAGCAATGTAAAAAAAGCAAAAGAAGGGTGGCACAGAAAGGGCTTGCAAGGAGTTCCTCCTTGGTGCATTGCATTTGACCCAGAAAAGCACAAGGTGAGTGAACTTCAGTATATAAAAGAGAGGAAATGCTTCCAGTGTTGAAGTTCTATGTGCGATGCTTTATCTTCTATTTCTCTGATGTACTAGATTTATTTAGATTCGTTATTTCTTCAGCTGGAGAAATAAAAAAGTGGAAAATTCTCTCGTGGAAACAGGGACACAAAATATCTTGCCATTCCTTTCAAATAATGTTTTAAAGCTTACCTTCAGTATCAGACAGTGAGCTTACAGTGAGATTCCACAGCCCACCTGTATCCTGGCCTTCCTAAAGTGGGATGCTGTAGACATGAGGAGTCCCTCTCCTTTCCTCATAGGAAAATGCCAGAAGCTAAGCTCTGAAGGATGGCACTCAGCCTAAAGAATATGTAGGTATACAGAATACTGTGTGGACACAGAGATCCACGTAAATGTATCATTCTATATGTTTGGGAATGCATGACCTGAGCATCTATAGAGGTGGTATCTAATCATTTCAGATATGGTGAAAGAAAAAGAACACCATGTGAATCAATGCTTCCACTGATAAAGTGAAGGACAAGGTGTTACCTGCAGCCTACAAGTGTTTGGGTATACCCTGGAAACTGCCTTCAGATTATGCCAGGTAGAAAGTTTGCAATTTATAGTGCTGCAACCAGTTCTTGACCCAGCCTGAGATTGTTCCAGCTCAGATAGCTTTTTAAAGAGACTGGGGACCTCAACTTAGCACGGCTTTTTACGTAGTACTGTGATGAAAACCTGAAGTCCAATAGTGATGGCAGCTTCTTTGGTAAACTAAGAGTAGATTAGGTACTAGAAAAGCAAAGTGTATAATGTGCCTTGACAGGTGGAAATTGGCCTTTATCCATCATCTACATATATTGTATACATAAACCCAGAGGCCAGTAGATTTTGCTGGAAGCAGTGTGTTAAGAACAATAGCCCTATTCTGGTCCATTCATATGTAGCATATTTGATGCTATTAAACTGTGATGTCATCAATTGATAAAAATCAACTCTTGGATGAAAAGCAGTGGGATCAAGCTAGGGTAGAAGCAAAATAGAAAAAGACTTGAGGAATAGCTGGAGATACATTCCTCTTTGTTGAAGTATTGCCACTTCAGCATCCTCTTGATCTCCTCACCCATTTCTGGGTGCCAAAACAGTACCAATTGCCAAGAACACTTTTTATATATCACAAGCTGGCTGGTAGGATATACCTTTCTTCCTGGAACCAGTCATAGCACAATAACCTGGGATTTTGACAGCACTGCTGCAATCTATCTACCTGTGACCAACTGCACATGGGCCACCCAGGAGCTCCAGCTGAATCAACAACACATAGCAACTTGACTCTTTCGTGGTAAGGGAAAGACAGATGATAACACATTGCACTGGGGCTTCTTGCTATACATTGGTACAACATGGACCCACTTAAAGGCCCTGGCATTGATCTTAAAGAATTCAATAAGTAAGCTATTTACTGAGAGCTAATGATAATAGCTATTAGTGAAAATGGTTAGGCTCTGCAGGGGGAAATAGAGCTAAATCAGGAATCTAGTGTTCATCATGTGTTTTCTTAGAGATCAGGAGGATCCAAAGATGTTACACCCTGTTCTGTGATTAACTGTTCTGTGGTGAACTGTTAATAAGACCAAATTTGACAATTTCAGTTAAATTGAGCAATATGTGTAGTCTGAAACAGGTATAGAATCACAGAATAGTCAGGGTTGGAAGGGACCTCTGGAGATCATCTAGTCCAAATAAATGAAAAAAATAGATTAAAAAAAATTAAAAATTCAAGAAATTTGAAACACTTTGGATTTGACTTAAAAAAAAAAAAAGTATTTTTCTTATTTTTCACTTTTGAAAGTGTTACTTTTCAAAATGACCTGAAGGGTTACACACTTTCAGCCAAATCAAGACACTTCAAACAAACAAGTATTATTTGCACCACTTTACTGTATGGCCTTTGGGCAGTGGATGTTCAGAATGTGGTTTGCTTCTCCCCCCACCCTTCATGATCTACTCCCTCCATTTATGGCACTTCCCTCCCCTGATGTGAACTTGATGCCAGAAACACACGAGCTTCCTGTTTCTTGCCACCTACAAAAAAGGTAAACTACTGAAACACCCACATACACAAAATCAATAGAAAATAAATTTAGTTGATCACATAATTTTCTAATAGTTTTTTGGCTTAGTTGCATTGGGCAGAATTATGAAAAAAAAGGATGGATGCAAGTTGAAATGTCTAATTGCTGGGCTGTACAGCCTGATTCCCATCTCAGGCTAGTGTAAAACTGGAGTGACTCCAGTGGAGTCCACAAACCAGTTCCTTCCAGGGATGCTACACATACACAGCTGGTGAAGTATAATGATGCACTTATAGCCTGACTCCTCCTCTCCTGTGAGCTAAAAGGAAACAGAAAAGCTGGGCAGGCTGCACACAGTTTCCCAGCCGTTACCCACATCATTAAGATGCTGTTCAAAGATAAATCACTAACCAGAGGTATTCAGGTTTCACAAACAACAGAGGACTTGGGAGATGAAGATGACACACTAGACACTTCATCTAGCTTCACCTGTAAAACACTTGAAAAAGCCTCACACAAGGAAATCTTCCTGACCTATTTCTAAGGAATACTGTATAGCCAAATAGCTCTTCCTTCCTAAACCAAGTGTGCACTCTCCCACTTGGCAGTTGACATGCTACTGATATTTAGAGGCCATTAATCCCAACCCTCACTCTGTTTCTAAGACATTTACACATGTAGAATATAGTGGGTTTGCATGACAGGGCTTTAGTAGCTGGGGGGCTACAGGGGTGGCTTCTGTGAGAAGATGCCAGAAGCCTCCCCCACATCCAGCAAAGTCAACGCCAGCCAGCTCCGAGACAGACCTGCAGCTGGCCAAGGCTGAGCTAATTAGTTATGGCGGTAGTGCCTCTGTGATAACATATTTAAGAAGGGGGGAAAACAAACATCTGTGCCAGTGAAAGAGAGGAGTAAGTCTTGGTGACAGCAACAACTCGGCAGACATCAAGGTCAGTGAAGAAGGAGGGGAGGAGGTGCCCCAGCCGCTGGACCAGAGGTTTGCCTTGCAGCCTGTGGTAAAGCCCATGGTTGAGGCAGGCTGTTTCCCTGCGGCCCATGGAGGTTAATGGCACAGCAGGTATACACCTGCGGCCCGTGGAGGACCCCACGCTGGAGCAGATGGATGCATAGGAGGCTGTGACCCCACGGGCAGCCCGTGCTGATGCAGTTTTGCTGGCAGGACTTGTGGACCCATGGAGAGAAGCACCCATGCTGAAACAGGTTTTCCGGCAGGACTTGTGACCCTGCGAGGGACTCAGGCTGGAGCAGCCTGTTCCTGAAGGACTGCACCCCGTGGAAGGGACCCACGCAGGAGCAGTGTGTGAACTGTAGCCTGTGGGAAAGACTCAAGCTGGAGAAGTTCATGGAGAACTGTCTCCTGTGGGAGGGACCCCACGCTGGAGCAGGGGAAGTGTGAGGAGGAAGGAGCAGCAGAAACAACATATGATGAGCTGACTGTAACCCCCACTCCCCATTCCTCCGTGCTGCTTGGGGGAAGGAGGTAGAGAAATCAGGTATTAAGTTAAGCCTGGGAAGAAGGGAGGGGTGGGGGGAAGGTGTTTTTTCTGACTTGAATGGTAGTAAATTAATTTCCCCCAAGTTGAGTCTGGTTTACCCGTGACAGTAATCGCTGAGTGACCTCCCCGTCCTTGTTTTGACCCACAAGCCTTTCATTGTATTTTCTCCCCCCTGGCTGGTTGAGGGGGGGAGAGACAGAGTGGCTTTGGTGGGCACCTGGCATTCAGCCAGGGTCAAACCACCACAAGCCAAATAGCTCTTCTTTTCTAATCCAAGTGCGCTCTCTCATTTGGCAGCTGACATCCTACTGATATTTAGAGGCCAACAATCCCAACCCCCACTCTGTTTTTAAGATACTTACATTTACACGGTTATAAAAATTCCTTCCCAGATCAGTGAGAATTTCTACCTGTAGATGCCCTTCTCTCACTCTTCACAATATTCTTTAAAGCCAGCTTCTCAGTATATTTTTTAAAGTTACTGCTATTTTGACCATATGCAGCCTGGAAAAGAGGCTCAAGTTTCACAGAACATTTACACGTATTACTTAAATTCATCTCTGTTCAGCAAACCATATCAACATATGCTTAATTGTAAGTATTCACACAAAACCTCTGCAGAGCACAAAACGGGCTTCTGGAATGGGGCCTGCCTCCATTGATGTTTGTATAGTCTCTGTGATACGGACATACATAGTGCAGTTCCTGGTTATTCAGGGTGATTCATTTCATACCGGAGCTTTACTGTTAATACTCCAACCCTCCACAAGACAGAAACACCAGCTAGATTTAAGTCAACATTTCAAAAAGAAGCAGCAAGTCAGAACATAGCCTTGCAGAGCTTTTGTACCAGTTGCACCAGTTCCTCTTTCAGCCTTTGCTGGATTTTCAGCTCCAGGTGAGGCACAGCCACTGAATGCTGCCCTTTTGCCCACCTGTCGGCATCACAGTAAGAGTGCTAAGCCTCTGACACTTTGCAGTGCCGCACATACTGCAAATGCATGAAGTGAAACAAGTCACTCCCTGCCAGACACGTACACAGAGTTCTGTGAAGTGCATGGCCTGATATCTGGTACCTGATGAAGTACAGGGCTTATGGGTTTACTGGTGTCTCAGCTTTACATGATGCACAGCTTGAAATCATTTTTCCTCCTAGCAAAGCCTTGCTTGAATTCTTTGAGCAAGTAGTTCTACTGATTTGCAAGCATTCTGTTCTCTTTAGAAAGGTGAACTCAAAATATATTTCAATATGATTTTCTGGAATGGGAAGAAAAAGCCTCAAGCCAGCCTTTTCTGTAGGACTCAGATTTTATATTAGCCTTTGTCACTTGTATGTGTAAAAGACTGTGTATACATAATTTCATTCTTGTATAAATTTGCAGCCCTGGGTAAATTAAAATTAAGTACCATCATTTCTAAGAAATAATTTGCATGCATAATTTCCATGAAGACCCATGGCTTCCAGTAATCTAAGTATCTCATTATCTAAGCCTGAATCTCTAATAAATGAAACTTACAACAAAATCCTTTAATCAGATCCAATAATGGTATCTATATTTTAAACATCAGTTATTATCTGGTCTATAATTTTGGTTTTATGCACAGATAAACAGTGTATTCTGTCAGGCAGCATGTAGCCCATAGATTCTAATTAATCACAGATCAACTGACAAGCAGGATGGAATCATTGCAAAATCTCCATCTTGGAAGGAGCTTTTTGCTGCACTCAGTTTTAGAAAAATGTTGCTGACAATATCTAATTTTTAATCAGTACTTAGAAAACACCTCTGCGCCAAGTCTTAACACATGCGTAAATCTGGTTGCCAACTAGACACATTTTGCTTGTGGAATTTTAACATTATGATTCTTACATGCTTCTCAGCCTGGAGTTCTGAAGAGACAGAGCTGGTAACTTTCATTAATAATCAGATAAAGTTTAAAAGATTCTACTTATCATTAGGAGGATGGTTTAAGCACTCTTTAAGTATCTTTTATAATCCATTGCAAATTTAAAAATGAGATTGAAATAACTTTAACACCAGTGGAAACCTTCACGAACAGTTTGTCCTTGCAACTTACTGCTGCTACTTCCATGCTTGGCCTCCAGCTCTCCCACACCCTTCCATACAGCCTCAGTCCTGACAACTTCCATTCACCCTCCAGCTACAAATCACTGCTAGTGGAGGGAACCAATGATAAAATATAACTTCTCCAAACATACTTTAAGCTCACTGATAGCAGCAATGGTTGAATCCTGACCCTCCCGGAGACACTGAGCAAGGGCTTGCCTTCATTGCTGATAACACTTTAGAAGAGGAATCATTGTGTGCACGCCTCCCATCTTCCTAAGACCAATACCAACTTCACCCCTGCAGTGACTTCTAGAAATGCTAATCTTAAGAGATCAACTCCCTGAAATTGAGAGGTGGTACCGTTTCAGGTTCAGTCTTGCATTTGGAAATCCTTCCAACTGAAATAAATAAATAGATAGATAAATGATGCTGAATTACTTTGGATTGGTCACCTTAGTAAAAGCTGCAGCTGTTCAAAACTTCTCCACAATTTTGAGGAGATCTGTAGATCCATAGGCTATGGAGAACCTTGAGCAGCTACAGGAAAGAGGAGCTCAGCGGCACCAGCAGCTACGAAAATGTGAATTTCCTGAGATGCAAAAGAGAGCAGACTCCATGACACCACACCAGGGTTACTGTGATTTTTCAAATGTTCACAGCAGGCAATACTCTCAGATAGTCAGGACATGGGGAAATGTCCTCAGCAGGGACAATTCAGAATGCATAAGCTGCTATGTGTGGTCCTTTAAGGATTTTTTCATTGCCAGGGAAGAAGCAGCAGGTAGAAGGCAGTGGTGAAGAAAACAGTACTGACTTACTGCTTACATGCAAATTCCAACAAAAATATTGAGGTGTGTGTGGTCCAAGAATATAAGGGGACCAAAGAAAGGGAAAGGTACCTATCCTGGGATGCACTGCCAGGATTTTAAGGAATTTTGCTCACAATATATCTGCAAAGTAGGTGAAGAACATGATTTGGACTTGACAAAGCTGGATTGGTTAAAGTTAAAAAAGTAGTCTGAGGCAGAACTAAAAATAAACACAGGAAACCCTATTTGCTTACATGAACAGTTGTATAATAAATATAACAGGCATGTATACATATATCTACATATGTATATAAATGTATGGCAAAAATACTGAAATGGGATCCAAGTGCATTACATAGTTGATCAAGCATCAGCAGAAAACATGAGAAGAAATGTGAAACAGTGTCCAGACCTGACTTTAACATAGTTTTTGCCGACTGCCTGTGTAGTCTCTGGGCCCATCAGTCTGTCTGCAATGGGATGTTTTCAGCAGCTGGGAAAACTGAGAAAGCCAGCCCCGGCTCTCCCAGGACTTACAGTGGCACTCACTTCTGCAGAGAGCAATGTGCTACAATGCAGAGACCCAACAAAGTCCCCCATCAGTTAAATCATGGAGGATGGCGACTTCCTGACCTCTCACCTTGTGTTCTAAACTCCACCATCATAGTATAAGCCATTTAAAAAACAACTCAAATCATTGCATTAGTCACCATCACTACCACAGTGTTTGGGGTTGCCGAATTATATCACGGGAGGGAGGAGGAGATGGAGGGAAATAAGAGAAACTTAACCAGTTCATATAACCTAACTGAGAAACAAGAAATGAAAACCAAGAATCTCATCTATTTTCTGCTCCTTGGGTATGATTATTTTTTTCACAGAATCTCCCCTTTTAAAATTAATGTTAGAATAAATGGGGGGTATCAGGGGGAGGAGACAGATTTTGATTTTGGTTCATGGTGAAAAAAACAAATAATTCACAGGCCTAAGCAAGTTATTTGAGTCAAACAGCCATCATTTCTTACTACAAAATGTCCTACAGCCCAGCTTTTTGACTTGTCAAATGGGTTTCTTTAATAGACAGCATACAGTGCTAGATGCTGTCATGCATTAATGCCACCATACTTGAATCTTGACAACTTCATTTTATAAGTGGATCTCTATATTAGATCTTCACGAAACCACAGAATCCCTTTCCTTTCCAGGTTCAATAAACAGCTTAGTCAAGGTTTTGACTATCTGTTGCATTTAATTACATATCCCTTGATTTATGGTTCAGGAAAGGCTGTAAATGAGGACATCACATTTGCAATCCAACCTCAAAATGTTTTAAAATCAGCAACAAAAATCCTCACATGTAGTCTTACAGAAACAGTCCCCCAGGGAACTACATGCAGTGCAGCCTAGTTAGCTTCTGCATTTACCGAACAGGAGAGATGAATAGCTGACTTTGATTTTTCCCTAGGTGTGCAAATAAGGAGCATTAGACTTGCTTATCCTGATGTGTTTACCTTCATCTGTCAGTGCTGGGAGCTGAACACGTGGCTTTGCCTCAGGGGAGGCACAGGCCAGGAGATGTAAGGCTGAGTTAATGTGGCTTGGCAGAACTACACGGTACCAGAGAGGCAGAAGAAGGCAGACTGTCAATTAACAGGGGTAGTAGGCACCAGAAATCATTAAACAGATTTTCTAGATGCTCGGTCAACCCACCTCACTCAGACATCAGAGTCTCCAACAAGCATATAAAACAACAACAGAACCCCTAAGAAAATACACATGAAAACCCTGCTCCTAGCATACCCGAATTTTGGGGCCATTAAATCCAAAACCTGCCTGAGGCTCCATATTTACCAAGTGACTTGTTGTATTAATAGCGGAAGAAAGTCCATCTTCAGGCTTTCTGTTCTGTAAGTGGTGCAAGGCACATGAGTTGTGTGGCCAGTGACATACAAAGCAGCAGCACATCTGAAACCCCCTCCACCCAGAGCTGTATGTTACACACTCTGGCGTGACACCCCCAGGTATATAGCTGGCAGAACAAAAATGCCAGGTAGGAATATCTCAATTAATTAATCTCATGACCAGAAATTCTAAGGGAATTTCCAGGATAAGTGATAAATATGGAGGCAGAGTCCTGCAGGATATGTAACCTTGCACTATCCAAGGTACATTTTGATTCATAGACAGGCAAACTTTAAAACTGTATGAGACTACTACAATCACCTATACAAATCCACACAATGATTTATGTAACAGCGTTATAGCACATGGTTAATCTGTAGTGTACCTTCTAAAGTTATGATGGGTGTCTTTCCAAATACCTGCCAGAGACAGAGAATCCACCACACTTCTGGCAAGTTATTGCATTAGTGAATTATATTCTGTTATATAAACTGTTAAAATATTTTTTACTAACAGATTAAACCAGAACTTTCTCCCTCTTGTGGGTGTTTTTTTTTAACTTAGATAAGATTAGTATTTTGAGCTTCTTAAGCCTTTTGATCTAAGGCAGGTGTTCAAGACTCTCAATCATTCTTTTCAAACTGTAAAGGACTGGAAAAAGAGACAAATATCCTTGAACAAATCAGCACAAGCATTAGTCACACTTTGAGCTGGTCAATGCATTTACAATTTTTTCAGCTAGAAATGTTTTACTGGGAGTTACTGATTCACCCTCATGCAGTGCAGTGGTTGAGGTGAAACTTCGAGCAGGAAGTTCAGGTCCAGTATTGAATTTCTGATCAAATTGCGAAAGCAGCTTTTAGCACAGGCAACAGTCTGTAATACGGCAGTCACATGCTTAAAGAAAAATAACACTGAAGTTTTGCCTCTAGGACAAACACATCAAGGATGTGAACTTGGGTCTCACAAGTCCTTGGTAAGGTGTTGGGTTTTTTTTTTTATAGGCTATTTTGGAATGTTTCATTTGCATGGCAATGCACCACAAAAACAGAATTTGAAATATCTTATCATTTTTAAAAACTGGAATTCTTATTTGCTAATCAGCCCCAAATATTTCAGTGAAGGTTTCATTAGGTTTATAAACAGAAGTAATGAACTTCCCTTATCTTACTTGCCATTCCTGCAAAGATATCCTGGCAGCAAGCCAAGATTTAAAACAGAAAGTTTAAAACAACTCTTTCAGCTGCAAAACTTTTCTCAGGAAAAATGTCCTGTTCTCATTTCTTTCTAAATATCAAATGCACTGTTTCTGCGTAGGCCATTCTGCACTAAATCACTAGATCCACATCTCACCCACAAAGAATGGAGAGGAATCTTACAATTCCCACACTGGCTCAATCACCCTTAGGTTGACGGGAAAACTTAACCCTTCTCATACAGCTTATGGGATGGCTTATGGTCAGAAGGTGCAGAACAGAGGCCAAAGAGTGTGATGGACAGGGTAAACCTGCCTGAAGTGCCAAGCAGCTCACTGTATCTAGTGCTGCGCAGAGGCTTTGTACACAGTAGTCTGGAGATAGAGGCACCCTGCTTCTGTTCTCACACACCCTTTATTAAATTGGCTATTGTTAGGCTTATAGTTAAGATTAATGCAGCTCAGTGAAGTACCAGCTCATTGACTCTACATTTGAAGCGTAAATTTCAAAACAGGACAAGTAATTGGAATATTTAACCCCCTACAACTTAATGTATTCCTGAAGTTCAAAGAACTATTCAATAACAAGTAGTTGATGCTGATATTAAAGTTATTTCCCACATATTGAACCACTTTTCATTCAGATATACAGGGAAAACTATGATTTAAGACACTGGTTACTCTGAAATAGGAAAAGCTACATTTTACCATTCCCATAGCACCAGCCACTGTAGAGCAAAACCTTATGTGAACAGCATCTTTTTATTATTTGCATTCATACTGCTTTTCTGCATATAAAAGTTTGGGTCTAAAATCCAGTCCTCGTCTCTTTTTCTTCCTTTATAAAAGGACACAGAACCCACATTGGAGCTAGGCTCTTACACCATGCTAATGCCCTCCCACTCATGACAGGAGAAAACTGGGAGATGGCTTCCTCTGTGGCGTACCTGCCTAACATCAGAGGCAATTTAGCCTCCAAAAGCCTATCTTTATTTCAAAGTAGCAGTGGTAATAACATGAGGTGCCTTTCAAAGTACACTGCAATTTCAGGTGAATGTCATTGATTGTTGCATCTCGTATTGGGCCGTAAAACAAGAACAGCAGAAGTACATGTATCACAGGACTTACAAGTCTGTCTGTTTCTAACTCTTGCAGGGGGAAAAAATGTTACTTTCAGAAGTCCAAGATGAGAAGAAAATCACCTTCAAACTTCTTGTGCTCAAAAGCCCTATAGTTTTTTCAGTTGTCATGAAAAGCCAATTTCCTGATTTGGGGGATGTTGATTTCTCATTTGGGGATTTGACAACACTGTATGTATTTTCCTAATAAGGAATGGAAAAATTGACTCAAGTAAAGATGTCTTTTGCTTGTTGAACCTCTGTGTGCCTTATAGAAGTCCTCCTCACCATCCCTGTCATTGTATACTCTCTGCTACACCCCTGACTGTGCTGCTTGTAACATCTTTGGCTGAACCAGCTGCCTAATGAACTTGCAAGGCAACACCAGAATAGGTTGCCCCCCAGGATGATGCTGGATTCTGGCATACTATCCCAAAATTCCTAACTCAATCACTTTCTAAACGTGCTTTTCAACAGCCTGAGGACTTTATTTGGTTCAACAGCCTATTAGGGTCCATGTAGTACAGCCTACCAGATTTTACACAGCGCTCGTTAACATCTCTAGCTCAGTCTGTTTGACTGGTAGGCCAGGGCAAAAAGGGTAAAAAAAGGCACTGAAGAAATTTCATATAATGCCTTTCTCTCCACCTCACCAAGTTCTGCCACTTTGAAACAGCTTGTTCAAATAACTTCAAATTTGGTCAAATTATCAACTACCTACAGCTCACTCACGCCAGATTTGAAACTCAACAGAGTGCTTTAGCAGAGATGCCAGTAAAAACTGGATTTATAGAGGAAAGAAAATTTTGTCCTTACCTAAAGAATCTAAGGTTGTGAGTTAGACTTACAGAATAGTAATTACTCCGTTCTGAGTGATCACTATACCCAGTCCCACCAAGTTACCTTGAGACATAGCAAAAGATTGTCTCTGCTTCTAAGATCCTGTAGTACAAATACACAAGATGCACAGAGAAGTAGTATTCACTTCATTTTACATCCAGGCACAGGAAGTCCAAGCGAATTATCCAAGTGACAATGTCACTGAAGGAATGGGATTAAACACACGTCTATTGAATCCTATGACTGACCTTTATCTGCTTTCAGACCCATTTGTACTTTTTCCATCACATTTATCAGTATTTCTAAAGCAATTTGAGATCTCTTGATGAAAACATTACCAAAATAGAACATACTATTACTTATGCTACAGTGGAAACATACGTTTATAAAAGGAGTAGAAAATATTACATGCAGATAATTCAGATATTTTAAGTATTTCTCACATAGCCCATTGATTCACCTTTTTAGAAGTCAGTGAACTGATTTTTGTGGGTACTGCAGGGCTTGCATGACTTGAAACTTTATTAAAGTTTCCAGAGGGATGAATCCACTCCCTTTTTGACCCTAGAAATATCTGTATCCTAACAACTACACAAAACAATAGTGAAGTGTGACTAAACGTGAATGGCAATGCACTGCTGACAAGCTCTGACCATTAACATTTTTCTTTCTGTTTAACTCAGCAGGCGAAAGGCAGCTAACAGAAGCCGTCTGCTGTTACGAGCACTCACAAGCATTTCATTGTGAGCATGCAAAAGCAAATGAGTGCAATTCTCTCTGAGAATGTTACTTTCTAGGTATTATTTCTTTACAGATCAATTGTGGATAAATGCAAATACCATATTTAGAAACAGGACACTTTCTTCTGTTGAGATCTTTGAAGCTTGCAACCCAAGCAGGTGAAATAATTGAGACATGTAAGGCCAACATCTGCTGTGCAATTGTACTAATATGATTAGTTTTGCCATGGTGTTACTAAAAGAAGAATATAGTCCTTTTATAGCTTAATTGATCACATTTAGACATTTGGTGAAGTCTGAACACAATGGGAAAGCTTCTGCAGGGTCAAAAGCGATTCCCCCTCACACTAATATGTTGATATACTGAACCCCCTTAGACTTCAGCAGGGTATGGGGAGGCACAGAACTCAGCCCTCCTCCTTCCTAGGTGTAATTACTACCTACTCTGTTCTTACATAAAAGGCATGTCCTGCTTTGCTTGCAGTTGTGCTTTAAATGAAAACAATGAGCCCTGCTCAGTTCTCTGGAAGAAGACTTGCAGGTGCCTACATTCAGGAGATGACTAATGGCACTGGATCCTGAAAGGATGGAAGAACCTGTGGGCTATCTAGAACACAAACCTTTGTTTCAGTGAGGGCTCCATGCTTAACACTTCTGACTGATTACGTAACTTTCATGTTCCCAGCACTGGTTGCTTTGATTCCCATTCTGAGTCACCAACCTTGGCCCACCAGGTACCAGGAGCCTTGGCACTTAACAATAAATTCTGGATTCCACCAAGGGAACATGACACTTACATGCAGGGATTACAAAACCTTTCTTTTGGGCATGCAAGTCTGGGAATTCTTTCTGTGCCTTGACCTCCTATAATCAATGAGACCAGTGGTTTTTTATTACTTCCTTCTGTGACATTACAGGATCAGTCCACAAACACTATTCCAGACAAATTAACTAGTTAATAAAGAGGCATTCCTAAAAGTATTGTTACACATTTCTCTGTCTACAGGTATGACAGGAATCAGATTAGACTAATCCTCTGGCTTCTGTAAATCAAAGTTATAATTGAAATTGGTGCAGATGTGCTTATTTACACCTGATGAAAACCTAGCCGGTAACATCCATTAAAACAATTATCTTAGGAGAGAAATAAAGACTGTACAGCAAAGTTTATTTACCTATAAAAAAGCCTCTTCTTGTAAATGTCACGTTGTAGTTCTCTGGATTGTTACTGGAGGGTTCTACAGTACTTAAATATAAAGGGGCAATTTTTAAGTACAAAAATTAAAGAAAAGCAAAGCCCATGCTCAGTGAGTTATGGAGAGTCCATGAAGGGTGGTAAGTGTGAGAATCCAATCCTTGCTCATAGAAAGAGCCCTACTGTATGTTCCTACAAATATTGATGTTTGAAATCCAAAGCACATGTGATGCATTAGTGTGAAACAGGGATTACATACATGCTGCTCTCTGCCCTGCAGTTCAGGAAAAGTCCTTATGTAATGAAGAACTGAAAGACTTATGAGGGAATCCAATGGACTGTTATCGTGTAAAAATACCAGCGCTCTCCAAAGTCAACTCACAGTTGCTCAAATGTATGCCGGTATGTGTTTTGTTTTCCAATAGGCCTGAGAGAGAAGGAGCTCCATTCATGTCAGACCCTGTTAATCTCATACCTACAGCTTGGTCTGTGTGAATGAAACAGTAACTTGGGAAAGCCACTGCTTTTCTTTCCAGTCAATTCTCAAACACATAAAACCTACCGCAGGAGATCCAAACACACTCAAACAATAACAGGCAATTTTGCCAATTACAGAAACTACTTGTAGGCAATAAGAAGGGAACTTTTCATCCAACTAGGGGCTCTGATTTTGAGTGCTGGAAAATTAAGAACGATTTCTTGATGCTTCCTTCATCTGCTTCTCTGAATAGCCATCTGATTCCTGTAAGTTTTAATCATACACTATACAAATGCCTGCAACAATCCTTGATTTAAGAATTTAAGAACCATAACAACAAAAAAAATCCCAACAAAATTTAAGAAAAAAAAAAACCCAAGCAAAATGTAACACAGGTCTGAGGTTGTGTAGTCCCAACATGTTATAGATGAAAATAATTCTATTTTAGTGGGCATCCGAGGAATAGGACCAAGCCCAGAGTTTTTAGGCCAAACTCTGTGCTTTTTTCAAACTAAGGAAAGCTCTCATTAACTTCATGGCAATTCAATAACAGTTTTAACTGCCTAAGAAGTGCTATGTAGGAACTACAAGGAGACCTTCGTATTCACTTTAGATATAGCAAATGCTCACTTCCACCACTTTAGGATGGTTTGCTTTAGCAATCGTGTTTTAATCACATGTTAAAATCCCACTCCCCCTAAAAAATATTACAGCTATAGAAATAAATCCTTTGCTTTTGAGAATTTATCAGAAACTGTATGCAAATCCTTGGCTCTGTTTTAGATCTCCAGTAAGATATGGTTGATACTGTCACCTGCAAATTTTAATACAGGGTATAATTGTGTATCAGTATGACAGAATGTTTTAATTCACCCTTGTTTCTGTAGCTAAGCTAGCAGCACCAACTATACTTCTAGATCACCAGTGATCTGGTGTTAGTATGGAAAAGCCAAGGACACCCAGGATAATGGGGCCTCTGACGCATCCAGACATAGAAATTTGGAATGAAAAAGCAAGAGTCCTTTATGTTCCATTCAAATAGATTTGGTTTGGTGTGCTTTCATTGAAGAGTTAGGGTGGATTCTGAGTCTGTCTGCATTTCTAAATGTTTTTGCAAAGTTCAGTGTCTTATTTGCAGCTCAACAGCTGTGTTCTTGCACTACTATGTCACAGTGGTCCCATCACAGCAGCTGTTCAGTCATACCATTTTAGAAAAGGAAGGTGTAATCTACATTATTGTTGCAACCAAGGAGCAGAATAAGCATGCCATGTCTGAAGACATCAAGACCTACATGGGTAAAAACTTTGAGAAAAAAGCCCTGGTTTTCATTCTGCTTCCCCACAGGCCACCAATGTCCTCAAGAATTATCTTGATGACAGTTTTTACATTTGATTAGACTTCTAAAAAAAGATTTATTTTCAAATCCATGCAAATTTTGCGAAAGTAGAGGGCACAAAACTGTGGGATGGAATGATTCATTCAATACATTTTCCTATTGGAATATTGACATCCCGGAAATCTTCCAGTACTATTTTTCTTAAGACCAAAAGGTACTGTGCTTTCAATTACCACTATGTAAGAATACCAAGTACTTATACTGAGTAGCTCTCTGAAACATTGGCTTGGTATAAAATACTGAAACACTTCACAATGCTGGGAAAGAATATGCCATATACAACATAAGCTCTGGTCATAACATGGGACTGTCCAGATAAGATTATATAGCTTTATTACTCAAGAGGTCACAGTTGTCTTAAAGCATCATCTGGGGCTCCATGGAAATCACACAGAATTTCAGGTCTTACTTTAAGTACTATATGTCAAAAAGGAAGAATGCAGGAATAGAATGATCAGAGCAGGAAGTAACCAGCTTTGCTTTAAAAGCAAAAGGCAATTGTAAATTGAAAAGAACTCTCTATTACAGTTGGCTTATTCTACAAAGCACAAGCATTTTATATTCCTCGTAATTTGCCTTGGATGTTCACACTCATCTAACTGTTTCTGAAAATCTAGTAAACTTTTAGTCTCCATGACATCTGTGCCAATGAGTTCTTCAGATCAATCATCCACTACATGATTTTTATTGTGCTGCCTTTTGATCGCTGCTTTCAAAGAAGTGTCCAATATATTTCCACTAACTTCTTCCCTAAACTTTAGCCAGGCATTTCCTTGCTCATTGCCTCCTGAAGTTTACAAGTCTGAGATCTTTACAGCTACACCTAGTCAGCCTTTGATAGCTGGACTTGACTTTGCAAAAGCTCCTTGTCTGGTTTGTTATGTGTAAATTGCCTATCAGAACAAAAATTAATCATGTGAACAAAAAATAATCATGTCAGTTTGTGCTCAATGCCTGAGTTCATTTATAGTCAGTGGGTTCACTCCAGACCAGAGCTGGAGTAAGAACTAAAATATAGCTAACGTGGACAACTGGGTCAGTCTTGCCTGAAGTTAGCATAACATTACAGACGTAGCCTCAGTCTCTCCTCATATAGAAGAGACTCCTGCCTTATAAGAATAATTATTGCCAAAAATATATTCGCAATAACAAACACCTGTAAATAGATCACTCTGGACAAGAGATGGGCAGAAAAAGCAGGACATGCTTTCCAGAAAGCTTTTTAGGGGTTCCTTACCAGCCTAGTACTAGATGAAAATGCAAAGAACACCTGAGAGGTTCAGAGAGGGTAAAGGAGGAAGAGATCTGAACAAGTAATTACAGATAGATTCCTAGGAGCAGCAGAGAGAAAGACAGTGGTGAGGGAAAGTACTTAAAATAAGCAAAGCAAGGAACAAGAAGAGGAAGCAACGCATAGACTGGGACACCGAGGTGAGACCATTTGGCAAGCTGGAGAAGATACACTGAGTGGGACCATTCTGATGGAGTCTTGACGTTTCTCAAGTGCGGAACAGTTATTTGTGGATTTAAAGAATACCTGTTTCTGAGTTGTAACTGGGAAATATTTAGCTTATGCAGCCTACTGTGTTCTTTCCTCTACTAAGCCTTCTGCAAAGTCTCAGCAGACTCCTTCCTCCCTTCAGCACAAGGATGCCATTTTGCATCACCTCTGGCATTTTTTGTAGAGACATCACTTAGGAGTCTCCTTTGATTCTGACCCACAACCCTCAGGTCTAGACTGCTGTTCTCCAGCCTACAACAAGGGGATATTCAGTGAGTGCTTGGTGACCAATATCTTAACCACAGGCAGGGGTGTTTACTGTGATTACTACAATATAGAATTGTAGAACACCAGGTTGGAAGGGAGCTCAGGATCATCTGGTTCAAACTTTCTTGGCAAAAATACAGTCTAGAGAAGATGGTCCAGCACCCTGTGCGGCCAAATCTTAAAGTTGCCCAGTGTTGGGGAATCCACCACTTCCCCAGGAAGTTTATTCCATTAGCTGACTGTTCTCATTGTGAAAAAATTTTCCTTTTGCGTCCAATCGGAATCTCCCCAGGAGTAACTTGTACCCACTACTCCCTCATTTCTTTCATGTGACTCCTTGTGAAATGACTCTCAATCTTCTTTGTAGCCACTCTTTAAATACTGTAACATGGTGATAACATCTCCCCATAGCCTTCTTTATTCAAGGCTGAACCAGTTCTCTCAGTCTTTCATCATATGGCAGGCTTCCCACTCCTCTGATCATCTTTGTGGCCCTTCTCTGTAACCTCTCCAGTCTGTCCATATCTTTTTTGCATAGCGGGGACCAAAACTGAACACAGTATTCTAGGTGTGGTCTGACAAGTGCTGAGCAGAGTGGAATAATGACTTCTTTATCTCTGCTGGTGATGCCCCTGTTGATGCAACCCAGCATCCTGTTGGCTTTCTTTGCCACAGCTGCACACACTTTTGCAGAGGCTCACTGCCTCCCTTCCATGCTCACCCTACTGTAACAGGAACTGCTCCAGCCTTATTACTGCTACTGCCACCAGCTGCTCTAGCTGGGTGGCCCTAACTTCCAGGAACCTGGTGTCTGTAGCTAGGGAAAGCCCAGATCTCCTAGCTACAATGCTGAAGGCTTTTAGTTGTAGTATAGCTGGCAGGAGTACTTCCTGGTCTGGCTGCTGCAAGATGGGCTGAACATCCTTCTGCCCCTTACAAGACATGGAGACAACTGCAGTGCACTAGTGCACTGAGCAGCTCACCAGTCAAGGAGTTTTAAAGCCGGGATCTGAGCAGGAGCTGATAGAAGTGGAAGGAAGGAGAGGCTTGCATGATTATTAGAGCCTACCCCTTCTGAATCTATGCACATGCCTACGAAAACTTGCCATCTGTACTTTAAGCTCACAGGAGATAAGCAGAGGAAGGAGGGGTTTGTATCACATGTGCTGCAAAGCTTTCATAAAGAATGAAAACAAACTGTGGTGCTGACTTTGTCTATGAAAAACAGTAAGGCCTCAACCATGCTGATGTTTTGTCAAAAAATATTGACTCAATTAGCGACCATAACATTTTCAAATAGCTTTCAAACAGCAAAACAGATTTTGGCATAAATAAAAATTTGCTCCTTTTATTGAATCCTTATATAGCACGCTTCAGTGCAGAAGGAATTCTTAGCAGCATGAGTCACCAGGCTGGACCTTTGCAGCAGAGGGAAACTTTGATAGCAGATGAGGCACAGAATACAAAATTGTCCCTCCACAGTTCAGGCCTCACTTTGAGGCCAACTGGAGTTGCTAAATGGGTGTCAGTGAGACTTCATTTATGCAAAGAGGATGGATGCTTCCACTTAGCACAGTAGCTGTTTAGATCAGGATTTTGTCTCCTGGCCCTCCCAGGTAAGTTTGCAGCAGTCACTTTGATTTGGCTTCAGTCTTCCTTTGTCAGTCAAAACCCATGAAGTGATTCACATGGTGATATAATCCTCTGAGCTGATTTCCAGTCAACTTTCTTCTTAGGAATAGCACTCAATGGTCTCTGCAGTGTTGATTTTCTCTCCAAAAGCATTTTCGGTTTATCAGTGTTGAAGATTCCAGTCAAAGCAATAAATATGTAATAGTCAGTCTTCTTTCTTCCATCCTAACACCTATACAGAAGCCAACTTCCTTACTGGTTGTGTTACTGAAGTTGTACAGCTGTGTCCTCTCAAGAAAACAGCCATTGATCTTCTTAAAGTCCAGCTCAGGAACTCTTCAGTCACTCTAAACTTTGCTCTTACTCTGATTAGTGGGTTTGTTATCTCCAACTGTTGCAAGGCTTGCAATCCCAGCTGAGGAAACAGCTCATCTCTAAATTAGCATTAGTTTGACAGTTAAATTCTACAGTGAGTATATTTGAAATGAGGGATTCAGGGGCTCGTCAGGGTTTTCCTCAAAATTGCTGTTTTGGTCTGCCAGCTAAAACATCAAATCTGAGATTAAAGGAAATGCTCCTCTTTTATCCACAGGGCTTAATTGTGTCCAGGTGTCACAGGACATAGAATCATAGAAACACAGAATTACAGAATCATTTAGCTTGGAAAAGACCTTTAAGATCAGCAGGTCCAATCATAAACCAAACACTGCCAAGTCCACCATTAAACCACGTACCTAAAGTGCCACATCTACATGTGAAAGTAGACTGACTCAAATGTAAAGAAAAGAGAAAAGCATGACTGCATGGAACTAGAAACACCTAGTAGATAAGGGCATATGGGCAAGGTGATCAGGAGCAGAAAGGAGAAAAGGAATGATGATGATGATGATGATAATAATGGTGATGATGATGATGCAGAGATGGGAAGGCAAGAGTTGGAAAATCAGTCAGACAAAATCTCACTCCTGGAGTGATAAACAAGAAAGAAGTACCTGTAACCGAAGATTTCCACAACTCACTATTCCTTTGATGTCAGCAAGAATTCTCAGTCTGCACTGGCTATTGGATGTGATGGAGCTTTGGGGCCTACTGCTTTGTTTCCTTCAGGTTTTGTCCTTCTTACTGTTTAAAAAAAAAGCCAAAGACATTCAGAACCTAGGAGCTGCACAGCCAACTGTCAGGGAAGAACACTGAGGTCTGGCTTAGACCACTACTTGCCTGTCTCTGTGTTACTTTCTGTGTGCTCCTAAATCTGCTTTCATGAAGGATATCAGCATTTCCCTGAAGGAACTGGAACAGTGAGCACAACAATGAAAGTTCCAGTAAACAACATTCAGCTGGCTTCCACTGTGCTGGCAACTAAATTTTATATTAAATTGAGGGCAGTTAAAAGATTCTGCTATTTCCTCTACTTTGCATTAGGGGTTCTACACACATATGAGGCCCACAGAATCCAAGATATGCAAACAGATTGTTTCTAATTGTTTTACTGATGTCTAAATCAGTTGCACACTTTGGTTTTACAAAAGTAGTTGTACCCTTCCAAGGGTTTTTACAGAGCAGGCCGTATCTATGCTGCCCTAGGAAACTTAATAATGCAATGCCCAATCAATCAAAATGAAAGATGTAGAAACATGAATGGGCTGAGCCACTTCCTTCAGACTTCTCTGTTCCATACTGGTACCATCCAACAATGACAATTGGGATGCTGCTAATTTTGCAACAGAAATAACACATTAAAAAATTAAGAATGCACAGAGTAACCAATTTTAAAATTCCTTAACTTCTCCCTGCCCTAATCTTCACCTGCCTGACACTAACCTTCACCTACACAAAACTCTCTGGTCATTTCTCAAACTAAACTTTGAGCTTCTTGGGTGTTTTCAATATTATAAAGTTCTATAGAGACGACAGCGGCTGAAAAGATCTCATCAAAATCTCAGTTGAATTCCATTGAACCTACTGAATGTATATATAAAAGCTAGACAAGGGTTTAATAACTCCACAGGATATTCAGGATATCAGGATGAAGAAAATACCTCAAAACTATCTGCATGAGCTAGATACTGCACTAGAGTCAAAACTGTTTGTTTGTCTTTACCCCTATTTACTTTGTGATTTGTACACTTTTCAATTTCTTAGAAGTGTTTGTGTGTGCCTCTAACAAAAGAACGTCTTTTCAGTTACATGGAAGCACTGATTTTAATATAGGAAAAAATTTGATTAAAAAATTGTGACAATCAGTATTAGATCAATATGTGACTGCTATTGCCTGCATTGCAGACAAAGTCCCTTCATAATTTTTCTTTAAGCTATGTTTATCCTTCTGGTTTTTGTTCCACAAAGCTCTGGTCTTTCTGATCTGTTCATTTCATGACATCTTTACAGTCAAATCTTGACTTAACCACTTGCTGTGGCAGTCTCCTAGCATACATACTGCCCTGTGCTCACATATGGTAGGCTCAAAACCTTAGATACGTAGATACCTGATCTGTTTTCTAGAAACTTGTTACTTGGACATGATTCTGACAAACTGGAATGTCAGCCCAGGTTTTTTGGCAGTATGCCTCCATTTTCTATTTCCGTAAGAGGCATTTACTTTCCCAAGCTCCTTGTCCCACTGGTAGTTTTATAAAAAAGCTCAGCGGGTCCCTGGAAGTTCACAAAGCCTTCTTCATTCATAAACAAGCTGCTTGCAAGCCCCTGAACAGAATGGCTCTATCCGTGACGTCTGATTGACCTTCAAGAACTGCACACATGACAGAAAAAATAATAATAATAAAAAAGAGGGCAGAAAGTTTAAGGAAATAGACAAATGAAGAACAAGGGGCCCATCAGCGTGTTAGTAATGTGGTGAATGCAAGAATTAAAGATATAAATATCATAATGGGCTGTATTTGTATTGCTACAGTCTGGTTAAAAGAAAGAACCCCAGAGCTAGGAACCAACGCCTCTTGCATCCCTAATGGCTTCTATATAAAAATTGTCATTTTCTTTGTATGATTAAAATAAAGAGCATCAGCAAAATAAACTCTCCCTTCCTACATGTTGCATTTAGTGAATCTACTGCTGATAGAAGATGCCAGTTTAACAAGTCTGCAGACAGAGGCCTTCTGTCTGCAGAATAGGTACAAGACAAGCAGTGGCAGGGAGAGGGTCTCTGCCACACACACAGCTCACTCAGACCAGAAAGACCACCCCAAGAGAGAAAGAAGTGTTTGGTCCTTGGCCTCGTTACTGACAGCAGCAGCCTGGGTTCCAATCAGTGCTCTTTGCCAGAGCAAGTTTCAGGCAGTCTGGAGTCTGAGCACTTGTCACTGGCTTGAAGTTAACAGTTCATTTAGCTTCATTTTCTACCGAGCGCTTCTGACAACCACTCTTGAGAGAGTAAGGCATGTCATTACTAGTCTTTACCGTATGGGTCATTCAAGCAATTGCCACTTCTAGTTATTCTGTTAGTCACCGTTTCCTGTCCTCTCTTTCTTCATCTGCCTCCACCAATCACCCCTCCATCCTACTTGGAATCAGGGGGTCTTTCAAAACAATCCCAATGCTGTCTTATCCTCCCCAGCAAGCTCACTTACTCTCTCTCCTTCATACAGGAATCTTTATCCCTTCTTTTCCTTCCTAGTTGGCACTTTGATTATCTTCCAGTGTTGCGATTCCAGTGGAATCCCAACAAGGTAGCAAGTACTTTATTGGCTTTGAGCTGTTAGCAGTTGACCAACATCTCTCTCTTCTTCAGTGAAACGCATGCCCACACATTTCTAACTGTACATTTTGAAACTAGAAAGTCCTGATTCCTTTCCCCACTACACGCTGCCTCCTGACTCTCTGTGGCAACAGTTGTTAACATCACTGTGACGTCCACAGTGCCGAGCCTCTGACAGGAGGCAGAGAGTAAGTGAATAACCTCCCAAGTACCTGCTTTGTGATACTGAGTATAGGAGAAGATACTGTGTTATCCCTTTTCTCCCACTCGAACTAATGATTTGTTACAGTGCCAGAAAGGATGCTATGGACCTTCATTTTATGTCAATTCCAATACTCTGAGGCAACATGATAACTATAAGACTGGCAGTGGAACACAGTTCAGTCCTGATTAAGGGTGATCACAAGCCAGGATGAGGTTTTGGCTGTAGGTGGCCTTCTCTTAGATGAACTTCTGCATCAGATGCTGAGTTTCCAACTGTGAAAAAACATCATCATTTTAGGTAGTATAGTTGATAGTCCTCTATCAAGTGCCTGCCAGTGAATTAGTCATGGAAACTAAATTGGGCTTTATTACTCTAGAAACTGTCATTCCAGTTCAAGACTAAGTCACACTGGCAAGGCTCTGTAGAGAAAATGCTGGCATTTCCTCCTGTACTGTAGGTGCTCTGTGGGTAAACAAGAACTTCCATCTTTAGAAATGTGAATTCAGAATATCTCAGCAGTGTTCTCATCACAAGAAAATTATCTTATAGGCCCTGAAGGACATAGGCAAGGTCAGGTAGCAAGCCAGTGAAAGCTGTTGGTGGGGACCTCACAATGACTCAGACCATGGTCCTCTTTGCTCTTTCAAAAGTGCTTTGCCAGCCTGATCTCTAGAACTGTAAACACAGTTAATTTCCCCAGAAGCATTCAGGTAAACAAGCTATTATTTACTGATATTGAGATTTATTTAAGCCAGTGTGTGCCTTGTCTGAAAGAGCCAATATGTACCTGAGCGTGTTCTCTGGTACTAATGTCAACTAGCATGGAACAGTCCTCTTCCATGCTGTTACTTGCACTTGTAGCAGGGTGGCCACATAGTAACTCTATCATAAACTGCTAACTCCTGAACCATGCCCGTGAATTGTGTAGGAGATTTCCAGGTAATGGAAGTGAAACTCTGCCAGGAACTTTTCCAACAACCTAATAGCACAGAGAATTGAGTTCCAGTGCTAAGGAATGCTTCCTGGCACTGTTTACTTTACTAGTAGATTAAACCTACAGGGACCATTTTTATTGTTAGCTTTGCTAGGCTCAGGCACCATTAGCAAAAACGGCAATGTGTGAAAGTTTCCCAACTAGACATGGCTCCTGAGCACTTGAACATGTTCCCTTTACTGTTAAAAGAGATTTCTAGAAGGCATCATTTCTTCTTCTGATTCTCAAGAATATAATGATTTTCAGGCTAGAGTCAAAAGGAAAAAAAAAAAAAAAAGTCTTTATCCCAATGCTTGTGCCTTTGGTTCAGTACTTAACAGCTTTATGCAGATGCTCATAGGTAACTCCTCTCTGTTTACAGATCCTGATCCTTTATCATTAAAAATTAATTAAGCTCCTCTCAACTGATAATTACAGTACTTAATTTTTCAGCAGACACATTCTTCCCTGAATCTACATGAACATTGACGACGGGATTTCTGAATGCAAGTTGAAGGCAGTAGTCTAGAACAGGAAGCATGAAAATTGGCCTTTAATGAGGCAACAAAAATCCCCTTTCCAGATCAGTTCTGACATTTCACAAATGTTTTTGTATTCTGCACTGAAACAAAATTTAAAATATTCAAAGGTGTACAGCAAATGGAAGAACTAAGCCAGCTGTATAAACAAATAACATTGTCAAAAGTCAGGAAATGGGCAAAGAATAAACTTGCAAAGGAAACAATAATGGATCATCAGTATCTGTAGTTATCAAGCAAGGCTCTCACAGAATAAGACAGCTCCTCCTACAATTGTTTTAATCTTGACCCTTCTCTGAGTATCTAAAATGACACTATACTGCAAGTGCTGGTTCACTCCCCTCTGTTTGCAGATGACATTCTGATCTTCACAGCTAACTACTGTTTTGGGGAGTGCTTCATAATTTTTTTTTCTGCAAGCCCAGATGCAGCATTACTTTCTCTGATGAATGAATAAGGAGCTTGAAGACATCCACCAGCTAGGCTGCTGGCTTCTCTGATGTCAACAGAAAAAAACACCTGGACATCATCTGCTTGGTTTACAAAAGGTGTCTTGACACTAGTTCTCCCCAGAAAGCTCACCACCATGCAATAACTCAGACAGAATCATGAACGCTTACCAAAAATAAAACTACTTTTTCCACCTTATTTCCATTCAATAGAACAATTTTTTCCTGTTTTCAGCATCCAATTACAGCAAACTTCAATTAGTCCTGGTAACTACTCATTGCAGGTACATTTGGTGATATTCTCATGTCTTCCAATCATCCAGTAGAGACAGTAATGCCTTATTATTGCTATACATGAAACTGATTTTAACTAGTATGCCTCCAGTGTCACATAGGAGAAAGGCAAATGAGGCTTGGTCAAATCGCCTGACTCCCCAGAGATGGTGATAGCATCTCATCCACACATAACCTGTAATCCCCAAGAAATTAGCTTCTTCTTTTTATCAGTAGATGACTATTGTGAGCTCCCTGACACACAGAAGAGTCATCGTCTTGGGTATTACAAGATACAAAGTCTTGGAAACAGACCTCTAAAATCTTTTGTGTGTGTGAAAGATCAGAGGATATCACACACACAGTCTGAAAAGCCATTTAAATTCTGGAGTATCTTGACTGCACATAGAATAAGCTGGTAGGTGAACAGCTACTCATAGTCAGAATACCAATATTTACTCTTTTTCTGCTAATTGTGGTCAGAAAAATTAAAACACTATAATTTCCAGAGTTGGCTTTATACTTGGCTGAAGACTACTTTGTAGCTTCTTATCATTTTTTACTGAAACAGGAAGTGTGGCTCAGAGTATAATGCAGGTGACAATGCAATAGGCAGTGTTACACGGAGGTGGAGAAGACCACCTACACACCTAGTGTACCAACTTTTATTAACTGGTGCACCACACAAAAAGACTCATCATTTCTTCCAACCTCATTGAAAGCCATCAGAGGTTTTATAGAGTATTCATTCTACCAAGCATCTTTCAGTTGCAGTGATCCATCACCCACTGCCTTAAAGTCACTGAGTTTTATAGTCTTGTCTGCAGACAAGAGTATTGAAAAACACTATGCCTTACCATATGTAATGAAATAAGGCAAAAACTGTGCTTGTATTTTGTAACAGATTTTTACCCTCTCAGTCTGCGGTGATGCACTAAAACTGTTCCCCAAGGCACTGGAAAGAAAGATTCTATCTTATTCAGGAATGTGCCTAAATTGAAATGTTTGAGACTTCAGCAAGCCTGGACAAAATTAACGGGTACTCTGACCTGGTCACAGTTTTCCATTTGTGTATTTGTGGAGCAGGACATGCACATTACTATATTCAAGTCAGAACACAAAGAGAACCAATGAAGGATGCAACTATCTTAATGAGAATTTGAAGACTCACTAAGCCTAGTTCCTGCCAGTTTTTATGAACATCTTAAATAACTGTATTTTGTAAGAACTTCAGTTTTGCCAATTATGAACGGTATTGTTTGGCTTTAAAAATATTTTTAATGTTTGGGGGTTTTGTTGTTTTTTAAATAACCAAACATGTTTCAAGTCTTTTCTATGGTTCAGTTCTCCTTTTGAAACCCAGACTGACCTTTACCTGGTGGAACTACCTCAGCTGCCTGGGAACAAAGACCAGACACGCCTCTGATTTTCCCAGATGTTCAGTGCTAAGAACCCTACAACTTTTAGCTGTTTCAATGAAACATTCACAACTCTCTGATGTTTTCTAGCAGGGGTTATGCACACATCTGCTCTAATGTTAACTTCCTATCTCTCCTTCTCTGCTCCCCCTTCCTCCCTCTCCTGGACAATTAGAAAAAAATACAAAGGTCATGAACCTAACTGCAAGCATCTCTTCCTGCTTCTTGTGTGGTTTTCACCCTGACCTTGATACTCTTTTCTGTTTCCCTAGTGGTACCTCATGCTCACGCCAACCCCTCATGCTTCCTTAAGAACAGGAACAGCAGAAAGAGGCAAAGAAAGTCTGGCAATTAGAAACATACCCTGAGATTTCCTGCTTCTAATGCCTATTGCAAAGGGGCTGTTGTTTCTCAGTTAGCAGAGAGTAAAACAAGAGAAAATTAATGAGCTTAGCAAATTGAGGACAAATTGAATAAAATGGGGCCAAATTCATCCCTGATGTCTTTTCTTTGAGGGCAACAGAGGGATAAATTTATCTTGATATTTTTAACTGGTTTTTAAGGACACAGTGAAGATTGGTGGTTTTGGTTTGGTTTTGGTTTGGGGTTTTTTTAACCATGCAGTTATTTGGTTCTTGCTACCTAAACTACTTCATTAATCTTCTGTAACTAAATATTGTTATTATATTCATGTAACTGATATAATAAAAGAGTGGAAACAACATGATTAAATGGCTGCGGTACTATCACTAAGGAGTGAACCAGCCACTGAATAGCAGCATGACCTGAGACAAGTGACTTTTTCTCTCTGTACCTTTGGATATCCCTGGCCTAGATCATACCCTTAACACGAGCTCTTCAATACAGATACCATCTCTTCACTATGTTTAAGTAGTTACTAGAGTTTTCTGCTTACTGACTTAGTCTAGGTGAATTGTTTATTACAATGACAATTGTTATGGCTGGTTTAACCACAGAACTATCACGAGGACAATTCCACAGTATTCAGGTGCAAAAAATTGCTATGCACTACATTCAGCACTAAGAGGTGTTGACAATACTGTCACCTAGCAGATGTACTTGGCCTTAGGAGAGAAACATTTTTGGCTTGGAATTGTTACAGAGCTTAAATATGCAAATAATTGGAAAGTCCAACAAGAGTTTCCAATGAATAAAATACTAATTTTCATTAATCACTATTGAAACTGTAGATTTATTATTACGTAAGTCACATGTAAATGAAAAGCCTTTAATCAGGTGTGGAACATACTTCTAGGCAAACAGTTCTTAGCAGTAAATTCAAATGAAGCAGCAATTGCCCTGTTGTGGCCTAGGTGGAGCATTTGCAATTGCTGCACAAAGAACTGGCTATTCACATGGTTCTGGCACTCCTTCCTGGTTTCCTGCTGCTAAATTACATTAAGAGTCTCTAAACATACTTTCTTAATATCCCTGCCCCCTGCAGGGAATTACTGTGGTTGCCACAAGAAGGTTACTTGATCATTATGGGGCAGGAAAAGGGCTTGGTACAATCCTGAACAAGCGACCTATGTAACCATCTCTGGGGTCCTAGTTCAGCTTGCTGTATCTACTCAGCAAAATACGTGGCCCCTCTGTTTAACTTACATAAGGGTTTAGGTAAGACGGACTGCAGTGAGAGCTAGCACGTTTTTAATTTTCCCAGTGATGTCAGTGGGGTATTGAAGGTTACCACAGGCTGTACAACTGGGGTTATAGACAGTAAGCTCTGCAGGGTATGGACTGTTCCTATAATTTTCTTTTTCTAAAATACTTCTTATCATTAGGGTCTGAGTTTTAACTGTGGCTCCTAGAGTGCTACTGTAATACAGCATTACATCTGCACAGAAATATAGACATATTAACAGATGAAAAAGAAAGCCACAGTATCCCAAAAGTTTGATCACTGCACTGTTCTGATGCCAGCCAGTGAACTGCCACGTAGTTCAAATTAAGTCATTTCCCTGTTCCTGGGTTGCAGCTTACCCTCATCCAGTCTTCAGATTCACCATTCTTAAAATTTGGTGGTTTTTAATTCATGGCAACACATGCGTCAGAATTGACTCAAAGTGCTAGTCAGTGAATTAAAACAGGCTACATCCCTGTTTATGAATTTGTTGGCTGTATATACGCACCTGTGAAAGGCACACGGCTGAAAGAAAATTCATTGATAATTCTGAGTCAAAAATACTCACATCTCTGTTTGGGTTACGTTTTCTAACTTAAATGCACTTCACAAATTGTGATATTTTACTAAACATAACTCAGCCACTTTAAATCCATAGACTCTTATCACAAGCCAGGCATTTCACTTACTGATGTCTGTGTAATCCCCAAATTTACAATTCAGCTACACTAGACTGTTAGAAATGGCCTATCTTGATCAGGTGGATCAGGTTTTTCTTTGGATCAGTCTTAATCAGAGCCTTACTTGCTGTAAATAAGTCAATAGAAATAGCTCAATTTATGTTTAATGAGGACTTTATCCAGCGAAATGTCATCTTCAGGGACTGCAGGAGTGTCCATGTACGTGTTGGTATAAACATACACATTCCTGAAACAAAATGACAGGAAAGCCTGACATAGGGTAATGACGTTTCTAAAGACTGTTTTCTGGAAACATTGAGCACCCTCAATCTGTACTGCTGCAGCCCATGAGCTTGTAATTGTAGCAATTACAGGTTCTGTCAGTAACAACAGTGCAAGATTACAAATGGCAAAAATGCGAGTTCTTAACCTTTGACCTGTTTGTACTCTCTTGACTTATCTTTGCCCTGGTTTCTTATATTGATCTCAGCTGGTAGAAGCTCCTGAGTGGTTTTGTACATCTCAAAATGGAATTGTGCACAGATAATCCTTCCCACTGAATCTCAAGTCAAATGCAAACAAGGCAAAGCAACTACATTTGTTTTGCCTATTATCGGAACTGCTCCTTGGAACTTTCCCTACCATGGCTCTTCTGGTTACTAGTTTATAACTATATATATAACTTACAACTATATATATAACTATAAACAGTCTGTGCTTTGCACAAATTTCTCTGTATTCTGGGATTGACAGTCAGATTTGAGCGTGCTTTTCTTGTTCATAGTGTCTTATTTCTTCCATGTCTTTTACCAAGTACTACCTTGACTGACAGAGCTGAGGAATAGGATACTCTAACCCCACCCTCCTGACACTGTTATTTTTATCTGATGGAGAGAACAGGCACTTTCCTTTCACAGATGTAGCTAGAGAAAAAAAGGAATTACTCAGAGGCTGGCTCAGAGATTGAGGGAACACCTCTCATATTGCTGCTGTTGGATTCTGGCAAGGCTGTAAAATAGCCAATACCTGCAACACACTATCACAAATCCCAAGGTCCCTTCTCAGCTCTGATGGTCCTGGTTCTAGGTTTCCAAAGTATTTTCAGGGAACTCAGATCTGCCCATTTGTAAAATATATCTATTAATATTTACTTACACCACAGGAAAGTATGGCATATGGTACAATGCTTAACTTACTAACATTTGGAGACTGTTTGGAGGTCCTTGATTTATAAGTAAATATGATGCTTCTAACTGGGTGCAGCTGGGATCTACCAACCTGTGTTTGGACCAAACTCAAGAGAAACCTGCCTAGTAGCTGGTATGACATGCATTTTCTGGTCTCCAGCAAACTCCCTTTGTGTTGGTCAGACTCCTCTATGCTGGGTCTGAGCCTCCTCACTGTTGCTACATTCTCTGCAGTGGGGACCATAGAAATGAGGTGCAGGAGGGTTTGCCCTGGGCCCATGCATGATGAGGACTTCCCCACACTGGCTGAAAACAGTAATAAGGACTGTTTTCCTGCTCTATTGCATAAGCAGAACAGAGAAGGAGATGGACGTTAATCCATTTTGAAATTAATTTAAGGCCATTTTTCTTCTGTAATCCTTTATTCAAGCTCTGGTGTTTTCATATGATATCAGAAGAATAAAAACACTTAAAAGCCTTTGCTAATAGACAATGAAATGTAAATTATGCTCAGTTGAAGCTTTTTTTAAAAAAGGCTTCTTTTGGACTTAATTAAAAAGCAAGGTACTCCCATATGAGATTTAGCAACATGTAACTATTGATTTCGCTACTAGCAACAGGTTGTCATGTGCCTATGGAACTGAAAGCCAGACGTGCTGTACTGCTGCAGCACACAATTTCTCAATTTTGCTTCATCAAGGTACAGTGTCCTAGAATGTAGGGAACCTGATATTAATATACTAAAGGTCACTATTACTGGGACAGAACTAGTAGCTTTATTGAAGGCACCTACTCTGGCTGCACATCTAAGTTCTAATTTACACAGACATTGTGGTAAATCATAAGGGCTGGGTACTAAAGATCTAATCTGGTCTTGGTTAGGATGATATATGTTTTACTCAGTTTTACTGTGCAGTGCAAAATTCTCAGGTTTTGAAAATGTGTGTGAGACCAAAAGACACTTACCTCTGACTTGATCTGGTACTCTGATACAGATATATATGTGGTTATGCACATAGAAAGCTATGAATGTGTGCATACAAATAGAAATCTTACATGATTATATATTTATTATTTATCTTCAGTTTAAGCAAGAGTATTCTTACTCCTAATGAAGTTAACAAATGGGAGAAAATACTTTTTGATAGTATTTTTATGTGACTAAAGATTGTTAATTAATGAAAAGAGCCTTTTCATGAAAAAGTCATTCCTGACAAATGAGATATTGCTCTTCTATATGAGAAATTGCACAATTACTTTTGTGTGTCATACCTTGTGGGAGAGATATGTCAGAGAAGCTAAAAAAACCCTACTTATCCTTTTGTCTCTAAGCATACATGGTATGTTGCTTCTTGCCATATGAATGAAAAGAAGCTGTATCAGTGTGCAGCCCACTCGCTTCATCATGAATACAGCTGCATCTGGACAGAGACTGCACAACACTTTGTAAGAGAGTGAAAAGTCTAGCTGAAATTCTATGGTTGCTTTATGCATGAAGTTTGGTGAGATAAATGTAATGATCCCTTCTAACTTAAAAAAAATAAATCATGCTGGGAATCAGCACTTCTCCATTTCCAAATTAAGAGATGGCTGCCCAAAGCAGGGAAGTTACTGCTTAGAATCATGCAACAGGCCTGCAGGAAATGGCTAAGTAAAATCTCATTGTCACGATTCCTGTCTGATAAATCTTGTACCTTGTTTCCTTCAAAGAAAAACATGACAGAATTAACACTTTCTCATACAAGAAACAACTGCCTTTACAACAACTGATGCTAAGTCATATCCTTAGCAAGTTTCAGAGACGGCCACCATCATTGCTGATTCAGCATACTTCTATACAATTCCAGTTCAACTTTCTGCGTTAGTTATGACAAGAAAGACTGTATCTTCATAGGAGTTAACTGCAATTGGAAAGGTGCAATGCCTTTGACTACACCCTTTGCCTTTGGTCTCATTGTGACAATTCCTGCATCATTATACAGTCAAGAGAACAACTAATTATGCTGTACTTCAGTAGGAACTTCTGTGCAAAGATCCAAATCCATTTTAGAGAAACTGATATTCTGATTAGGAATACTGTTCCAGAACAGAGTGATGCTCAGTTTAGTGGCAGAATCATGATCTAAGCCCAGTTGCTTCATAAACTACGCAGAGCACAGACTTGATGTAAAGCTCACTGAACTTAATTCCTGTGTTTGAGAGAAGGTAGAGGGTCAGCATAAGTGCTGTGCAGCATTTGAGTCCTGCAGGCTCTCTGCTAATCAATGTTTAACCTTTGTAGTGTTGCTCTGCAAATGGTTGAATGTCACTCTGAATCTCACATTAAAGCTAATACAATCAATTATCTTTTGCAAGTGGGATATGAGGGGGGGAGAGGGCGAGGCCCCTGGTAGATGCTGACTCATGGTTAAGCACTGTCAAAATAAAAGAATTGCCTTAATGATTACAAGAGCCTGTTGTTGAACCAAACATCTTGTTCCCATAAGATGCTTTGTATCTATCTATAGACAATAACTATTTGATCACAGCTGAAATGCAGGTTATTTCCTAATGTGTAAGTACCTTTATCCAGCCAGAGATAATATCATTTTGCTCACCATATATGCTTCTAGAGCTGAAAAACAATCTGAGTCTCCACAGTACATTCCAGAATTGCTGCTTTTTCAGAAGGAACTTTCTTCTTCCACTCCAGCTTCAGCTTGGTACCTATATAACATAGGCATTATGCCCTGCAAATAGAGAACAAAACAAACTTTGAGGTTCCTTTAAACTAACACAACCATTTCATCCTTCCAGCACATGCCTGTGCATAGATTCCCATTCTGCAACTGATATTTATTGATCTAGATTCATATGATCCAAGAAAAGCTTGACTGCATTGCCTTGTGGTAAAATTATAAGGGGGAAAATTGGAATGTGGGGGAGAAGGGAGGAGGAAAGCCAAGCTTTTATAACTCTTTGTAAACGTGGTTTATGTGAGCCTAGCCAACCCAGGGTCTAAATGATCTGTTACGCTTAAGAAGTGGATGTGAAAGGCAGCACTGTTGCTGAGCTGGTGGTGCCCCACAGAATCAAAATATTTCTTCTGAGCTACAATTTAAACAGTCATACTCCAATTATGGGAAGCAGCCCCTGTGAGGAAGTATGCTTTCCTTCTCAAAGCACTTTACCTTCAGCAAGTAAACATTCCTAAGTGTAATATTAAAAGCACTAAAGTTTATGTGCATTTTTATTTTGTGCTAATAGAGCAATTAAAAATGCACACTGTCTCAACTTTGCATTTTTATTCTAAAGAGGTTTCAATGTTTTCCTGTGGATTCATGTCTGATCTGCACTCACTATCTGTCAGGAGAATACAGACTTCTCCTACCTTTGTGTTTTCATTAATATAATAATTAACTATTATGGGTTCTCTTTCATGACCACTTTCTGCCTAAATTATCTGACTGCAATTCCCTGATACTGTGCCTTGCTCTGGTACTACGCTCCAAGGAACCATCTACCAGCTGTGCTCCTCCTGCCTGCCACTTGTTCCTCTGCCTGCTTCTAATGTATATGCTGCACTTGTACTTACCCTTACAGACTGCAGAATCAATCTGAGCAAAATAAGATCTCCTAAAACATGAAACCACATTTAGACCCAGACTCTCCATCTTCTCCCTCCTTCACTCCCGTACAATGAAATGTCTGTACATTTGGCAGATAATAAAACCATCCTGTTACAAACTGTCGACTTTCTGACAGTGCTGAATGGGAGTGTAAAGAGGCTTGTGCTGGCAATCTGGTAAAGTGTCCAATGAAATGTACATGATGATTGTAAGAAACCTGTATGGTGGTGGGCAGAAAGGGAAAATATTTACTCCTTTCCAGGGAGTCTGTACAAAGAATTGGCAAGCATCACACGAATCAGAGTAGAGCTGTATTTTCCAAAAGACACACCCACACAAAGCAAGATGTTTCAAGGTCTTCAGGTCCTATTTACCAACCTTTACACACAGTCAGTTTCTTGGAAAAACTCAACACAATATTGATTTTGTGTATATACCTACAGAGGTGCCTGGCCCTTGAAAATCTGGCCTCTTTTCTTTATCTGTAAGCCTTACAGTTCTGAGGAGTTCTTTCAGTAATGTGCTCAAAGGCTGAAAATGAATTTGAAATAGCATATGGCTCTCACACAGCTTCTCTGCAAAGAATGTATCCATCATGGGAAAGAAAACAGAAAGAACATCTGGAGGTCTGTTGAAAAAAGGTTAGCAAGAATTAATTCAAGCTTTTTTTTTTTTTTTTTTGGTTTTCCTCCCCTCCGAACTTCACATAGATTAGAGTCTGAAAAGATCTGGGATGAGGCTCAAAACTAAGGTGATGCTCTCCTCACCAACCTTCTGCTGTGTTTGAAGTAGTAATGTAGAATACAGTAGAGGAAGAAGACAAGACACACTGTAAGGATGGTTAACAACTGGAGCAAACTTATGAGGCCACTAATTGATTTTTCATGTCTTAAGATCTTCACCTTAAGATTTACAGACATGCAGACCGGAAGATATACTTGAACCAAGCAAAAAGCTTCTTGGACTGATTGCTTAAGTAACCAGATGGGATTCTCTAGCCTGTCACACCAGCAGTCAGGCTAGATGATCTAATGGTCCCTCCTGGCCTTAAAATTTGTATAAAACTTATGTAAGGGAGGGGAGAATAGAGGCCAAAGAATTACAAAGAGTATTTATAAGCCTGCTACAGTCATCACTAATGTACGTATAATTGGCAAAGCATTTACATCAGAGGCCAGTTGTAACACATATGTTTATTGAAGGCTTGCACATTTCATTATAACTGAATTACTGAACATATCTAAGCCATTTATAGTGAACTGTGGCAAACTAAAATAAAGTAAACACATGTGCAGGGGTTATTGATGTGGTATGGCTGTTCTGATATTTAAAGGCATTATAAAGTATTTGCAAGGCATTTAATAAAAGTGACCCAGATTTATATAGCACCTTTTATCCTGAGGTATCCTAAAAATTCTGTACAAACTGTTTAGCCCGCCACTGCATTACTCCAGGCTGACACCAGTGTGACTCTTCTGAAGTCAGTTGGGTTGCAGCACCATCATGCTGGAGTTAGAATGTGGCTAGTCCAATCTTGCATATATATATGGTAAAGCAAAGGGCAAGTAGCAGTTGTTTCACAGGACCTGAGTCCTTAAGAAGCCATTGGGTCATCTAATCTGACATTTCATATTACCTAGGACATCTCTGGAAAACAGGCAGAGGATCTGGCAACTTTCCTTACATGTCTGAGCACTGTAACTTTCAAACCTCACATACAAGCTTGCCTCCCAATAATCTTTCTTACACATTCTCCTTGGAAATGGGGACACCAGAACTGATCTCATCAATTACATGTACAAAAGCAAAATGACTTCTCTATCACTCTTCAATATTTCCATTTCATGGCCTTTCTACCCCTTTACAAGATCATATTGTCGCTCTTACTTTCAGTACTGCACTAAAAGCTCTTGCTGGGATGGTTATTTATAACAGCATCTCACTCCTCTCAATTTCCAAGACAGAGTCTCACAGCATGTGGGAATACCTTGCCTTCTTAGTCAGCAGTCTTAAAACTCGGCTTGTTGGAAGAGCATATACCCAGATGATTCCAATCACTTCATGACAGAAACTTTTTCCTTGTTTACTATTTCATTAATCTTTATTACAAAATCATCATTTTAAATGATTTTATTATTTGGTTTATTGAAGAAAATATGAATTTATATTGGAGCAAAAAGCAGTCTGTGGGGATCCCTCCTAGAATCTATTAACAAACAATGAGATTTGTTGATGATACACATTTTAATACCTACTTTTGATTCCAAACAATACCAATCTGTGCAAAAAGACCCTTCAGCTCTGGTCTCCATCTGCATCTTGTGGAAAGAAAGATACATGAGCAAGAAGGGAACCTCCATGCATTTCACTACGTGCTCTGATCTGATTATCAGAGGATTAGGAGTGGATGGGGCCAGGTGATAGGACATCACAAGAACACCTACTCTGGAATGCAGCCAAAGCCAACCAGAACTAGGTCAAAAGCCTTGGAGAAAGCCATGTATGCTGTATCAGAACACTCATATGAAATAGATCAACAATCCCATCAGAAAGAGATAATAGCTTGAATTTTAGACATACACTTTTGGAGAAGCAAAAAAGAATGAATTCTTTTGACCAAAGCTACAATGTGGTAAGCCACAGTGGAACTGAAGCAAAAACACAGAACTAACATTCCTGAAACTGGAATTGTGGAATTGTGGCATCTTTAATTTACTCTAAATGGTCGGGATATAATTTTTGGGCTTCTCAAAAAATGTTACCTGTAGCAGTCCAAAGCCCATAAAGCTCTTGACACATCAATATTTTTTCCTAGCACAGGAAGGACCTTTCTAACAAGATCTCAAATCAAGCGCTAACACCCTTTACACTTACTTTGAGAGACTGTTGTGCAATAACGTAGCTTGACTGCTGGTGTACAGAGACCTGATAATGAATTTTTTTCAGTTCTCTGAAACTGATAGAAATATTACTTATCCCTGCAAACTATGCCTGTTGTATCATTATGTCTTCATCACTATGATCATATTACTAATGTAGTCTGCACTCTGTTGTAGTACTCTGACGGCATACTGATGAACTTTATTGATAATTAATGCATATGCTTACTATATTTTGCAGTTCAAAAAAGTCAAGTGTTGTGGGCAAAATGATGTGCTTGAGCTATAATATATTCACACTCATCTAAAGGTAGCTGTACTCTTAAACTCACTGATATTCTAAAATACTCTGAACTGGCTTAGGTAAGTGATCAAGGTAGGTGACAGTAAAGAACCCTCTACTTGCATATTGTGAAGATCCTTTATTAAGTAGCATTCATAAAGTATTTTCCCCTCTTGTTCTCACCAGGGAAAAATCTAGCACAGCCAACATACCTGGAGTGATATGAGGTTCTTTTATCCCATTTTAGGGAGGAAAGAGCAGATATTTTTCTTTTATTGTTGTGCTTTTATTAAACAGGTAATTTCTTAAACCTCTTTAGATCACAGTTAGAAAAACAATTTCACTGGTATGACCAAAGGGCTGTGATGTCTAGCAGGTGGCAAGAACAAGCAGCTGACGGATGTAGGCAGGCTTGGCAGGGACAGGAACAGGAACCCCTTACACTCAGCTATGAAAGGATTTGTAAAATGGGACTGCAACCTCAGGAACTTGAACTTGCTAAACGCTAATGACAAATCAATGAGAGACTCAGGATGTTCTTAGATAAACACTTTCTCTGGTGCCAAAGCTGACTTAAGAAGTTCCTGCCCTCCCCTGCACCTGCTAACTCTTTTTCTCTCCCTCCAGCATTGCCAATTGCATCACTGAAATGTGTTGGATTAAGATGAAAACTTTAACCCTATTTTAGTTCTGGTTTATATAGTGGCTCCACAAACTGTTGTAAGTGAAGGGTTGGAACACAACAGCATAGAAAGAGACAGAATGAAGGGGGGGCATGGCACCTGAACAACATAATTGAAACAATGGCAAATACACATCTCCTGAGTTTTGGTATATTCAATTGATATTGTTTCTTGGGATACAGGAAATTGGATCCCTGCAATTGATCCAGTGTTTCCTGGGAGTTCATGGATAAATTCTCACTGAGTTCAATGGCCTTTGAATGAGGCCTCAAAAGCAGGTACTGTGCGATAACAATTTTATCCCTTTCTGGCTAAAAGATTTTGTTAAAGAAACAAGACACTATTCAGAAAACATTCAAACTCTCCAGAACGTAGCCCTATCTAACTACTGCTATTTTCATTGTCCCATATTGTGCTATTGCTACCTTTAAAATTCAATTTTTACCTTTACCTCTCAATTTTATACTTTTATCCATAGATTTATTTTATAGATTCATGTAGTTTTACAGCTGCCTCACACAGTCTATGAAATCTCAAACACACTTGTTTAGACTTTGAGCTTGTTTATTCTGGATTATGATGACCCAATACATTCTGAAGCTAATGTGATTAGCTTGGCCAAGCTGATTAGGAAAGAAAAATGTCAGGAATTCCTCTTCCAGATGTAGCCTGCATTGCTCAGAATTTCTCCAGTGTGAGCATGGTTCCCAAGCTCCATCTAACTTCACATAGATGGAGAAAATCCCAAGATATAAAATTAAGGAGGCAGGAGGAGTGGGAGGAGGCGGTGATTGCCTTAGACTTGTTCACACTTAACAGAATTAATGTTTACTGATACAATGGAACCTAAAGAGGCAAGCACATCATTTAATGTGTTAGACTTGCAGACCTTTGACTCTTTTATGGTTAATTAGCCTTTAGCTTAAGAAAGCCCCCAGGTCATAGAACTTCCATCAGCTCTGAATTCAAAGCTTTGCCCTCTCTCACCCTGGCAGTTTACAATGTAATGATGATTGATAGCCAGATGAAAGCATTAGCTGGGGCCTGTCTTTTTGCATTGTGCTGAGTGAGAAGTGTAATGATCTATAGCTGCAATGGTTTCAGAAACCATTTTGGTTGATTGTGACCTTAATTACCCACTTAAGTAGGCTTTGGCCAAATTGATTTTATACTGCTTTATTCTACAGCAGGTTAAAAATTAACCCTGGAATCTTAGATGCATTTTACAAGGCTTCTATTCCCTTGTAACCTAAAAAGCCCCTAGTGAATATGATCTCAAGCTGATATTCATGAGGAATGATAACCGTTTAACAGTGGCAGATCTATATTCTGAGAAGATACTGGGCCAAATACTTAACTGATACCAAAGTTATACTCAAATGACCAAAGACCTTATATTTGGTTAGTGAGCACTATGTGAGCTAGATTCCCACCCCAAAAGCTTGTTTGCTTAGTCCCAGGAATCATAGCCAGTTTTAAAACGCTCCAGACAAGCAGCAACAGATGCTGTTGGGATGAGAAACCTGCACATATACAGGAGCAAAGTGGCTGACTTTATTGGCCTAAGTAGCACAGAAAACAGACCAGCAGAGTATTTGGAGCAGGAAGCACCGTAGTTCCACTCAAGAAGTCCAGCCTTCCCTACATCACATAAGGAACATGAAATCTCTCTAGAGAGAAAAAAGGGAGAAAGAATCATACAGTCACATTATTATTGCAACATTAAAAGAACTCTCCAAAACAAGCCAAGGCACAGGGGAGAGAAAGATGTAACTTTGTCACTCCACATTTTGCATACAGGGTAACACTCAGAACATTGCTAAGATTGCTACAGCAGAACTGAAAAGTCAAGCCCAAACTTGTCCTACATCCTCTGTGAGAATAACTATTTTCTGACAGACAGAACCTGGGTCTACACTGTGCCACTGTGCAAGCTCCCAGGTGCAGTTGGGAGGAAGCATGGTAACTCCATTCCAGATTTGTTCTTACTGTTCAGCCAGTGTGAGCAGATAATGTGTCACCATATCCTTCCTAAAGGAGTCTTAAAACATTTTCACAAAAGATCAGTATTTGCCCACAGCCTGTGCTCCATGGGAACACTAGCAAATCCACAGAGCTACGGGCACTCCATACCTAGATGGTGTGGACTTGGAAGGCTGTTGAGCTCTGGCCTGCACCCTAGCCTAGCTGACTGCAATGTACTGCAGACATAACTTGGCTCCTGGGCAGGAGACAACCAAAACCTTATGTATCACATAAACGCACAGTATTTCTCATTTCTTCACTTTAATGTGATTCATGATTCTTAAGTTTTGGCTATAAACCACACCAAAACCTTCTCTTTTACATTGACAGCATTTTCTAACCAGGATAGTTGGCTCCCCCCGGTCATAGGCTGGGGACCAGACAGCTTGTTCACTCTCAGTTGTAACCTGTTCACAGAAAACTATATGAAGGCCTCAAGGAATGTCATGGTTTAACCCCAGCTAGCAACTAAGCACCACACAGCCACTTGCACACTACCTCACATTGGGATGAGGGAGAAAATCAGAAGAGCAAAAGTAAGAAAACTTGTGGGTTGAGATAGAGACGGTTTAAAAGGCAAAGCAAAAGCCACACACACAAGCAAAGCAAAACAAGGAATTCACTCACCACTTCCCACGGGCAGACAGGTGTTCAGCCATCTCCAGGAAAAGAAGGCTCCATCACACATAATGGTTACTTGGGAAGTCAAATGCTATCCCTCTGGGCATCCTCCCCTTCCTTCTTCTTCCCCAGCTTGTATACTCAGCATGACATTCTATGGTATGGAATTTGGCTAATTCAGGTTAGCTGTCCTGGCTGTGTCCCCTTCTGATTTCTTGTGCTCCTCCAGCCTTCTTGCTACAGGGCCTGAAAAACTGACTAGTCCTTGACTTAGAAGAAACATTACTTTACAACAACTAGAACTATCAGTATATTATCAACATCATTCTCACACCAAATCCAAAACACAGCACTGCACTAACCACAAAGAAAATTAAGTCCATCTCAGTCAAAACCAGGACAAGGAGAAATAATCACATAGATGTTCAGCTTACTGACACACCAAGAACTGCAGGACATTCTCAGAAAACTTGCTAGGACAACTGAGTGTGGAAACAAGGAAGTAAGGATGGAAAGAAGAAACAATTTTGTAGGTATGGCTTTGCAAAAGAGCTGCTGCTCACTGCCAGAGACACAACAGAGATGCCAACCAACCAAACTAATTCTATAGCATACTCCAGTCGGTGCAAGTGTCTGCACATGCATTTTCAACAAAGCCTTGATAAGCTGAAATATCTGTTGCACAGAACAAAGTAGGCTTTTGGCTTGTGCTCAGCAAGCTCTGAAAACAGCTTTTGCCACCTGTGTTTTAAGGAAAGCACTTTCTGTTCTGTTTTATTCCACCTGACACTGATCTCCACATGGCCCTGTTCTCTGTGAGACAGAACAGATGTTTGATGTCAGGAAGAGGCCTTCCTCAACTATTATTTGGGTACAGCTGCATGCCAGGCCTTGCAGCTGATACTACTTTTAACTCCCATCTTAGTTTTCCAACTATTCATTTTATTCCCACTGTCTTCTACTGTAGTTTTTGTTTTCTTCTAACTCTGCTTTAGAGACCTCCTTGTTTAAGGACTTGGAGCAGAATTCGTGATTTTGCCTCTCAAATAAAAATTATTCTAGCTATATCTTTCGCAATACTGGTGATGAGGTATGAACCAATAGACACCCATGAGATTACAAATTGACGGTGCTGTTATCTGGGGATTCTTTATTCTACAGTGTGTAGTGCCTTTGAAGTCTAATGTCTTTGTTGATCTATCTTGCAATACTCAAATTGGCTAGAATTTTGCTCAGTTGTGTGTGTAGTTCCTTTTGGTCAAGTATTTATATACATACATATATATATGTATATATATACCACAAAAATCGACAGCACTTCCCTCTAACTCTTAGTCTGAGGTGTTTATACCTTAAAGAGACAACTTTGTGTCATGGCTGTCTTAAATGAAAGATACTTGCAAAGCTGATCTAAACAATCCACCCAGACCAAGCAAGCTTTCATTACAATTGCTGAGATAGACACAGAAAGTATTTTGCTGTGGTTCCCTTAGGCTGTCTTAGCCTCCTCAATACAGCAGTCCATCTGGCCTCCAGTAGGAAATGACCCAGTTCAATTAAAAGTCCCTTTGCATCTTGTCCATTAGTACAATGCAAGCCTCTCACCCTCTCTGGTGATCAGTCCACATGGAACAGCTCTTGAATACCATTTCCTCAAAGGAAAAAAAGTAGCCCTCACCTAAAGGAATTGATTGTACACATTCTTGGATACTCAGGTCCTCATTTAATTTCCTTGAAATAACTAAGGGTTTAATTTTGGATCTGTCAGAATATACTGACATCATCTTGTTCCTCTGTTTCTAAGTTGAAGTGACCCACTTAGCACATTTATTTCCTGGAGTCAGTAAGGGACCCCGCAGCAGACACACACAGATTAAACTGCCTTTATATTGGAATTGTTTCTATTTAAAATGCAGTTTTTGGTTAGAGTGTTCTCACATGTGCCTTTGCTTCCTCCACATAAAAGAGGGAGCTTTGATACTCCCGTTTGTGAAACACATCACCATGCATTTTAATAATCCCAGCACAAAACTGCTAAAGTTAAACCAGCCCCCTGGCCTCTATATTGTTTGATTATTGACACATGCAGTGATTCTGAAATCTGCTTGTGACTTTATCTGGATGGGATGAAGAACAGATTTGTTTAAATTCTTGGTGACAGAAGTATAACAAGGATAAAGGAGAAGTTATTTTCCATCACAACTATTACTCGCTAAAAAAAAAAAATCTTTCCCAAAGCAAAGTTATAATGTGATATCTTGGAAGAACACTACTCCATTCTTTTTTCAAACACCCTTTTAACTCCACACCAGCAAGATAGAGTCATATTAGATAGCTAAGGACTCTAAAGATATTGATCAGATCGTTTTATATGTCATAGTGGCTAGAGCTGGGAAAGGTCAAGATGCACTTCTCTGCAAGAAACACAGAAAAAGTTTGCTGCCAGGGCAGCCAAAAAGCTACCCATAATGTTGATAACGCCTTATTGATTCAAACAGCTACTTTGATGAAGCCACTTCTTTTTTCCCTGCAATCCTTCTGCTGTGGGCTGGAAAGGTTATGCCAAAGGAACACATTTAGCAGTTGGAAAAATATTCCATGAACATAGGAACATTCAGGAGAGAGACAGAGAGAGAGGGAGGGAGAGGGAGAGAGGGAGAGAGAGAAGCGGGTGATTGAAACCAGATGAAGCCAGCTCATGATCACAGCTTCCACTGCTGAATAACTAAGTCCATGTAAAACTGCCAGGCATTCCGTCGGCCATGTCAGAAGCCCCAGGGAAGACCAAGCCTTTGTCATCTTCTGACACATGAAGCAGTGCAGATATTATCAACTAAGAGAAAGTATACAATATCCATCACTCCCTTTGGTTCTGATGAGTATTAGTATGTCTTGCCACTTGCAGACGTGGGCCAATTATCAGGATATCATTAAGCTTAGAAGCCTGTTGATTGCACATCAGTAACTCCCCTGATGCTAATGGTGTCTGCCTACTAGGATTTTCTACTCTTTGGATGTCACAGAGGGGAAATACCCGTGTCAAAAGCTGTAGTATAAATCAAATGCAGTTGGTCTTACGTGTTTATCACTGAAGCATCTGACCCTAGTAGAATTACCAGACAGTATATATGCAGCCTGGTAGGCAGGGCATTCATTATAGAGAAACTCGGCAGTTTGGGTTTTTTCCCAGACTCCAGGGCTTTAAATAATCTTGGAGATGTCACTTCCCCTCCCTCTGCTACAGCTACTGCATTAAGAACTACAAAGATAACAAACTATGTAGCTGAAAGCTAACTCACCTGTGTTCACACAAGTTGCAGCCACAGCTTTGACTACAGACAGGCATACTTATAGGGCATACTCAAAGGTTTCAAGCTCTTGGAGTTGAAATCTTTTTGCTCTGTAGAGTTGAAATCTCTTTGTTCTGCACACTGGTTCATGATGGATAGCTTTAAATGCTACTGCAGTAGAAATTATAAGGGTAACAGTGGTCATCTGTCAGCAGTTATTTAGAGAAAACCAAGCAGCTAGTACCCCTCACTGAGACACCTGTGGCCAATAATATGGTCTTGAGGGTCAGATTCAGTGATACTTTCAAACTTCTTCCTACAACTGGACAGCCTAGTGGAAGCTAGAAAATCAGGCATCCAGCTGATTCAGAAAAATACAGGCTCATATCCACAAAAATCACTACTTTAAACATTATTCACTAATGGCATGATTATCTGGGACAGAAGAAGGAGGTTCTCTCAATACTGGCCCCTTAAAATGGCATTAGAAAGAACATGAAAAGGAGAGACAAAATGTGATCCTTGTCATAGATGTCCAGAAGAACAATACTTCAGACATTTCCATCAGTGAACAGCACTCCACAAAGATTCAGTACTTCTAGCACTTTGAAAAAGAAAAGCAATAATGGCTGGAATGTTCCTCTGTGTATTCCCCTGCAGGAAAGTCAGCCAAGAACACTCCCAAATCTTGATGACTTACTTCCCACTGCAGCTTTAAAGGTGCAGAGAAGGCATCCTCACAGTTGTCATGCTGATAATTTGGTTATTGACATGTAAGTACAGAAATTCAGAGTTCTAAATGGAATTGGCACCAACCCCTAAAAAGGAAATATTTTACCTCAGTTTTAACCTCAAATGATAGAGTTATGGAAATTATTTCACCTTGTTATGCAATGCTAGTTAGGAGGTGTCACCTAACACAATCCATGAGAGACATATGATCAAGACAGGAACTCCAGGTACAGTGAAACAAGGTCACAACCCTCTTCATTCCCACTGTTTCTACCCAGCAACTTTTCAGCTAAAGACAACTTCAATATTCAATATCTCAAAGCAAAACTGCTGATTTAGGTTGTATCAAGGTGCTTCAAAATACCAGCTAAATTATATTCAGACAAGCTGAACAGCCCAAGTGAGTAAATGCAATTCATAATGCAGACCACTCGGAGTATATGAGTGGCAGATTAAAAGGTCAAGATGATAACATATTTGTGAACTACAAACACCACAAAGATGGTTTCTCCTTCTTAGTGTTCCTTTTGGAAACTTAAGGACAGGACACAGAATTTGCCCTGGACTCAAATAACAGGGATATCTTCCAGTACGGTTACAGAATTTCTGGAACAAAAAATAGGAATTGCAGACAGGAGAACTTACTGAGTTATCTAACTCACCTCCATACTAACACAGAACTACACAAACCTCTAATATAGTCTCCAAGGTGTGAACCTCCTTGACTAGGATATGTATGGTATTTCTCTATACTTGTATTATTACTGTACAATAATTTGAAACAATGTGGACAAAAGGCAGTAAAATCCCTGCTGAGAGTTCTGAGAGCATTTCTGGTTTGGGTCAACACCACTGAATATAAGACACAGGAATTCCAATTTGTATGCACACAAACAGATAGCCCAAAGACCTCTTCCAAAAGACTCCATCTTAGTTTCTCTGAGGCAACCTGTGTAGGTTGTTATATTAACAAACTTCCAGCAGAACTGGTGTATTTGATATGCATGCCCCATTTCTGTGACTGAGGGTGCTACCACCAGGTCAGGTCACAGGTGCCAGCCCCTACATTCCTTGTTCTCCTGTGACAACAGATGTTTGTACCTGAGGTACAGTGATGATGGATTCTGCTTTGTTCTATGTCACAGCTAAAACAGGAAAGAGGAAATCCCTGCCCCATCCCTTTTTTCCTCTTACCTCATTTCCCTCTCTCTCTTGTTTGGAAAACAGTCTAGCTTGCAAAAGGTCTATAAAAACTTAACTTCTTCCTGCTGGTGACAAGCAATGGAATAGTTTCTGCTAGCATAACACACGGAGCAAGCAGATAGTGAGGACAACAAATTTACTCATTTAGAACCAGGTATTATTGACATCAATGGCAATGATTCTCTTGAAATTCTGTGGCAGCAATGTGGATCTCAGCTGGTGAGGCAAACATCCTGTTTATTCCACTTTACAGACAGTAAGCTCCACAGGAAGGAAAAGCAGCATCTTGCAAAAGTTGGAAGATTAATGAAGAAGGCACAAGAAGAGATTTTTCCAAAAGTGACTTACGTTCCAAAAGAAAGTGATGGATTTCAAGTCAAGAGTAATACTGCAAAGTAGAACTGACTAGAAGTACTCCAGCAAAGTTTTTCCTCAGAACTTGCTGATTTAGTCAAATTAAAATATTCTGTATAAACAACTCTAAATCTCTGAAGGTTTCCTGTTACTTTGGGACAATAGCTTCTGAAGACCCAAAATTATTTCCCAGAACTAGAATTCCATTTCAGAGCCATCTTTTTTGCTGGCAAATCAAGCATGCTAAAAGCATGAGTCAGGAGCTTGTAACCCTAAAACTGAACACTGGCAGTCTTAAAAAATGAGATTAAATGCAAAAATTTTTCTTAATTGATTTGGTTTTCAGCTTTGAGCTATCAAAGTTCAATGGTGTCAAGCTGTGTTATACATACTTTTGCACCCAGAAAAGCAGGATGTTATTTAAAATAACTAGAGATGAAATTTCATATGACTATGGAAGCTAAAGAAAGACACCTTGACAAACAAGAAAAAAAATAATGAAGCTATTCAATTCCACAGAAATAAGATGCAACCAGAAAGCTGTGCAAGATCAGCCTGTGTAAGCTTTGTTCTACACTTATTAAACAAAAAAGCTATAAAGAACAAAAATAATGCCTCTCAAAAAAAAAAAAAAAGCATCCTTTACTTTAAATAGAGCACACATCCATTGTTTTTACTATGGGATTTAAGAAGATTTGACCCATCTGGATGCCTGACTCTCTTAAATGTTGTGGCTAAATTTGCAGCCATGTCAGCACATGGAAAGATCATTTCATTCGTGTAAGATATGGCCTCATCTTGAGTCATTAACACTTTCCCAGAATGACTACTTACTCAAGATTATGAAATAACATTTCAAGTATGGTCTTGTTATTGATCTGTGTCATCCATTGACACAGCAATTAATCGAGGTGACCTCAGAATTAAAGTACAGGGTTCCAACAAGCAGGTAAGCCAGCACACACATCTGGAGGTAATGTGGGCAAAACACAAGGCTGGTTTTAAAAGATACTGATGCTAGACAGTGGCATGGGAGCCATGTCTGCCATGTGAATCAGTTCAATCACTCTGAAGCAACAGATTCTCACACCTCATAGGGGTCAGAAAGGACCACATATGGGTGGTACACCCAGAAAGAGACCCAGGGAAAAGCAGCTTTCTCAGAATTCTTGCATTCTGGATGTTGTTCTTCCCACTTCATGTACTACTGCCATCCCATACTTCCTGCTCAAAGGTACTGGTAGTAACATATGGGTGCTACCTGGAACTCCTAAGCAGGCTTGGATTCTACTGTGCTGTGCTCTGCACGTACAGAGAGCAAGAGAGGGATCCAGCTCTACAGAGATTCCATCTCCAAAGAGGAGATTTGTATAGAGTGAAAAAGGAAGGCAATGCACAAAAAGAACTGGGCTGAAAAGAGGGCTGAAGGAACTACAGGGGTCACAGTATTCTCTGACTTGAACCAGCATTGTATTCAATTCCTTGCCCTAAGCTAGACTTTACAGATGATCACGGATTGCTGCTTGGGGCCTACAACCATTCAGATCCCAAGGCCTCCACTTTCCACTGTGGATCTGGGCCTGACCTGCCAATATGCCGTGGTGGGGGTGCTCAGTCAAAGGACATCATTGCTGATGCTCAGGCCTCACAGCCTGGCTGGCCACAGCCTGAGCAGAGATTGTTGATCTGCCACCTTCCTGTCACTGGTTTGAAATGTTACCTGGAAGGCCAGAACTAGGATTATTCTGGAGACAGGGTTACTCTGGACAGGACAGACTGAGTCCTGTGTATTTCATAAACCAGCACCAAAATCTCCTTAAACTTTTCCATCAAAAGCTGGTTGATTCTTTTTTGCAGCTGAAACCATCTGAACCTCTTCACCATGGGGAGGAGGTGAGTAAGAGGGAGGGAGAAGCCCTCATGACTTGTATCTCAGCTCAAGCACAAACCACAAAAAGTAATCAGACGTTGGGCTTAAAGGCAACATATCCCAATGTAAATATTGATATTTTGCAGTACAAGTAGCTATTGAGGGATGAATCATAAGGGGAACAAATTCAGAGGCCAAGCAAGTTAGCAGACATTGCAGGGGCCCCGATTCAACCCTCCCTTATATTGTTACAAGCTCCCTTAATTTCATAGGACTAATTCCTAATTCATAACAGATACAGCAGAATCAGAACAGTGCTCTAAGCCTGAACTAATATTCGAGATGTCTCACAGCCTGTCTCCTCAGCAGGTGTACACCAGTACAACCCCAGCAAACAATGGGTAACATTTCCAGCTGGTGTAAATCAGCGTAGCAGCACTGACATCACTGCTGATTTACTCTGAAATGAAGGACCTGTATGTACGCATTTCAAATTCCTGATGCTTTTCTTTTGCTAAAATGCACTCTGTTCGGTTGCAGGATCATGGAGGACAGAGATGGAGGAAAGCATTTTAACCTCTCCCTTTTGTTCTGATGTATTGTACAGAAGTGTCTCTATTTTTTTTATTGCTCTCTAAGGACTTTTTTTTTTCTTTTTTCTTTTTTTTTCAGAACAGCAGGCAAGTGTTGGGAGAAGGGATATGTAATTACAGTAAAACATTAAAATGTCACATTGCAATTAAAAAATAAAGAGCCGCTGTGCTGTTTGACAGTGTTTTTCCACATATGCAATCCAGGCAATTATTGGCATATCCAAGGCCAGCCTTTGGAAAAATAGAATCCCCCTCATCTCCTATGCTGCCTGCAGCCGTGCTAAAAAAAACTAAAAAAAAATCAAAACAAAATAAAACAATGAACATGCGACCACCTGCATACGTAAGCAGAGACATTGATCATTCCAAATGCAAAGACATGCATCTTTTTGTTGTGAAAAATTTTGGGGGAAGTAAGAAAAATATTTTATTAACTTAGTAATGAGGAGTTTCCACAGCTAAGGTAATACATGATAATATGGATTGAACAGCAGCCCATTGTTTGAGAGCAGAATGGAGCCCTGTAAGGGATCACTGCTGGATTCTGTACACCACAGATGGAAGGGAGGAATTACACCCTGGATTTGCAGGGTGAGGGGCGTATGCATTTCTTTTACAGTTTTATTGGCCTTGCATACAGGTCGGTAAGTCACACGCTCAAACACACGCACACAAACACATGCTCACGCACATACACGCTTCAGCACAGACGATCTGTCAGAGCTGGGAGGCAGCATGTGTAAGTTGAAAGTTTAATGAGTGCCCGACACTAAGCTAACAAGGTTTTCAAACAGTGGCTAACAAAAAACAGGGATCAGGGAGACTGCATTTGGTGCCAAGATATTTGTTTTAATATTAACAAGGGCTGAATTCAGGCAATAAAAGACAAGGAGGAAAATAATATCTTCTGAAAGTGCTGAAAGCCAAGTGGTTCAATATATTTGAAACAACATATGTGTTTAAATGAGAGAGGATTTTTTTAGGATAAGAAAGGAAATCCATGAATATGAAGCAGAAGCAAGTGGTTACCAACACAAAAATTCCAGCAAACATGCACATAGTTAAATGTATTTTCTGTCCTACATAAATTTAAAAAATGACATAATATTAGCAGATCCCCCAAGAGAGTCACAGTACATTCCTACAAAGGTCAGGATAAGATAGCTTAATAAGAGTCCCCATTTTAATAGCACTGAGGATCTGGATCTCTGCTCTAATCCAGTGCCTAGTTAAGTAAAAAAATGTTAAGTCCTTCACAACAATTCCTAGGCTCTTTTTGAGGATTTTAAAACCCAGGTTTAGAGCTTTAAGGCATGCCAATGGTGGACGATCTACAAAGGGAGAGTACACCAATAACAGGCACAGAGAAGTTGGCAAGGATGGTGAGAGTTATCATGCAACTTCAATGGGAGAAAAGAATAAATAGATTGGGACACTTCAGGCTGGAAAACTTAAAACTGAGGAGAGATGCTAGAAGTCTGTATAGATATGAATAATGTGGAGAAGGTAAACAGGGGATTCATATTCTTTTATAGCATAAAAACTAGAGCCCTCCCAATTAAATTATAAGTGTTTTGAGGACTTATCTACGTCTATGTCTAAGGACATATAGTACTACATAGTACACAATTCAGTAGTGAAACATACATGTAGAGGTCAGGAGCACAACTCAGTCTGAAAAAATACGTACACATTAATGGAAGACAGATCACATATCAGGCAATAAACATGTCAGCCTGGGAGCAATCTTTCATGTAGGAGATCCTTAAACTCCTGATGACTGGGAGCAGGAATGATCGAAAAAGGTAATGTTAACCTTATGTTTGCTCTGCTTTTTTAATATTTATAAAAGAAAAACTACTGTCCCTGCACCTCATTGATGCAATGATTAAGAAGAGTAGAAGCAGCTGTTCCTTCCATTACACTCCTATGTACAACCCCTACACATAAATTTGACACCACCGTGTAACTCCAGTGAGTTAATTTTGATTAACACCAGAATGGCAAGAGCCATTTCAGGCTTTGCATTTTGCTTTCCCATGAAGTAGGCAAGTACACTTGACTATTTTTCAAAGCTGAAATATACCAAATGAACTAGAGTTATCAAGCAAAGCATAAAGAAAGGCTCACATCGCACCCACGAATGGTAGTAACTTTCAAAAGTACTATTATCAGAACCCAGATGAAAATGCAAGAAATTTTCAGGCAGGCATAGGCAGAAGCACAGAGTAAGCTTCTCATTCTGAGACTTCTTTGTTGCTTTCGTGCATATTACAATATCACAAATTGGGGAACACTGGAGGAGAACTTGGAAGTCACAAAATCAATGTACTATTTCACATTTTATTTTAATTTGGCTGGCTTTTTCAGCAGGCTGAAAAGCATTTCAGACTGAAATTTGAACCAACGTGACTTGTAACCCTAAATTGATCTGAAGTTTGGTATTGTATTCCACATACGTTCAAACTCTGTTAATTCCACTTTACCATCTAATCTGCAATACACAGTTTCAGATTCTCAAATGATTCAAATATCCATAGCTACATGACTTACATTAGTTAAGGATCTGTTCAGCATATAATCAGAGAATGATCTTTATTTCTTCATTCCTTTCCTGCTCCCCCACTCAAAGATGCATGAACAGATAAGTCTATGGAATCCTGGAAACGCATCACCAGTCTTCCTCCTGTTTTAATGCTTCACAAAATGTTTCCCTGAAGACATAGTGCCTCATCCCTTATGGTATAAGATTTTTTTCAGATTGCCTAGGCTTACCCATTTAAAAGCATAAGTGATCAGCACCGGCCTTGCAACTACTCTAAGAAACAGACATTCAGCACAAGATGCAGACCACTAATATAACATGTTGGCTGTAAACACAGCTAAAAAAATGCTCCCTCATACATCTGGCATGTTTGCTCAAAGATACACAGAGTGTGCCCAGCCTGAAGACATAACTGTCTTACAGCCTTCCGAGCTGTCCTCACAGCACCCTCTTTGGAATAAAAGATGGGTATATTTGCTCCTGGTAATTTTTGCTCTGAAGGCATTCAAAGGTAATAACAGACCTAGCAGAAGTGATGGCTGCTGCCATCATAATCAATGGCAGGTTCACCATTGCTTGCAAATGCTTGCAAAATGCTTGCAAATGCTTGCAAAAGACCATACCAGTGAAAAGGTATTCATGTGCTGACACTATAATAGGACTTGCAATGTTATCAAAGTCTCACCTATCCAAGCCACATTGAACATGAGACTATACCTAATTTCAGAAGCTAAATGGGATTGAGCGGCTTCATAATGGAAAAGAAGACCTCTACATGCACCTGGGATCCAAACCATGACTTTTTCCCTCTGATTCTACTTAGTAATATCACTCTACTGCCAGAGATGTTGTGCATCAGAGGAAATAGTAAACTGTAGCCAAAAGTAACTGATGCAGTTTTTAGACAAGAGCCAATAATATATAATTATATATATACATATAAAATATAATGTTCAATTAAATTTTCAAACATTTGCATATACCTGACATGATCAGAATGCATGTAAGTTTGCTGCAAGCCTAGTCAATTTGATCAGCTAATAGGATCAATATATATCCAATTCCATATCCAATGGTACACAAAGAAATTATGTAGCTGACAGTACTCTGTCTTTGAATCATTAGCCTGAATTAGCAGATATCAGTTTGCAGTTGGGTAAGAATCTCTACAAAAGCTAGCCAGTTGGTACACTGAAACCATTGTCTAAATTATTGACTAGTATCGTCTCACTGATTTCCTGTGAGCTTCTGCATTTCTGTACAATGCAGCCAGTCCTCATAATTTTTGGTAATTGCCTTCAGCTCCTTTTCTTTAGCTTTCCTTAAACCAGATAATGGGAGGAATACACGATAGTTCTTGTGACTGTGCAGAAAATCAGGGATCACTGAAGAATTTTTGACAAATACCATTTTGAAAATACATTCAGCTTTTTGTGGACACACAGCCATTTCAAATAATTTTTTGAGACAAAGACTTCCTGGGTTTTTTAGTGAAGGAAAGAGGTAATGAAGAGGAGAGAGAAAGAGAGATGAGAGTCAGTTAACATGCAGCGGCACTAACTCTCAAGCCATTAAATACCTCTGAAAGATTAAAGTCAAAGCTGACAAGGCAGCAACTTCATCCATAATTTAAACAAAATTTGGTTATCCCAAATCTATAATTCAATTACAAAACTATGTAATTTCTACCTTCTTATATGGATGTAACAGATGGAAATTACCAAAAGTGCTGACAGATGTCTAAATGTTTTTGAAAATAAATGCCATAGGAAAGTACCAGGGATTAAATGGAATTAATTTAAATCAAATTCCTAGATCAGTCTCAGTTCAGCAATCTTTTCTTTCTAAAGTTATGCTACAAAGAAAATGGAAATATCTAGGATGTGTTGTAAGCAAAGCCAGAGCATTTGCAACAGCTGACATGCCATTATGCAACTGAAAAAAATATGTAAAAGGAGATGGCTGGAAAAATCACTCCACTGAACAAGTGGAGAAAGATAAAACTTTTGTGATCTACTAATGTGAAGAGCAAACTAGAGAAATGGAAAATAGCTGGGACTTTTTTCTGTTCATCTGATAACATTGTAAGAATCAAATTTATATGGATGATGTATCTGCCCTCAGAAAAAGGAATTCCATATGGAAATTTTTCTGCAGTAGCTACTGAACTTTAAAATACATCTTATTCAGAAATTATCCCATATAGACAAATTTTAAACTCTAAGTTTTAAGAAAGAGATACTGTCCTTTTTTTGTGATTTTACTGCTCTTGGCAGAAGGGAGGCCTGGTCTATGATTGACACATATAGATACTATAACAGTGAATTAATTCAGCATATCTGCCTTTCCTTATTTTTTTTTTTTAATGAGACAGGAGTTTGTTCTTCATTTCCTGGCTTAAGCTGTTGTACAGTGCCATTCTGCTGTACTTGATCATAAGTCAGAGGTGGCTTCCAATTTTAGAGAGTTTTGAAAAATAACAACATAAGTTACTGATTTTATCCATCATTCTTAAAGAAGAACTAGCAGTAAAATACAGAGTTCAAAACAACATCACTATTATGCAGTCTGATTTTGTATTTATAGACCCTGAAGATTCCAAATGTCTAAGAACTAAGTGATAAATGGCAACAGACAATGATGGAATAACTTAGAGAACACAATAGGCCACAGGGATAAATTCTACTCCTGCAGGGACTTTCAAGAGAAGTCCATGAGCAAGGACTTCCCTCCATCCTTCCTTCTTTCCTTCCCACATGCAAACCTACACAAAGTCCTAGTGGAATGGCTTATCCCATTTTTTCCTAAAGGGGACAAGGCTAGCTAAGTTGCAGCAAGTTGTGCTATCCAACAGTACTATTGATATGTTAAATGATACATATGGTTGCAGAAATGCACGTACTGTCTCTTCAGTGCCATATACAGAAGCTGATAAAGAGTGAAAAAATCTAGGTCTTTCAGCTCAGCAGGCTCTCAGGATTTTTTAGTACCAAAATCTTGAGATCAGTCACTGGTGCTGAAGAACAACATAACTCCATTTTGCCTTGGTTTCCAGGCTAGTTTCTACAGTCTTGTCACAGTAATGTCCTTTCCCACCTCTTCTCTTTCTAGCTAAAATGTGGTGGATACATTAGAGAACTGATCTGTACCACCGAAAATATATAGTATTTCCACCTCGCCCCATGCTACTCATGAACAGATAGACTAAGCTGTAGGAGAATCTCCTTAAAGAACATTTTTCTCCTCTTTTTTTGTTCAAATACAAGAAACGACTATGTATTTTTTTCAGTGCTACTCTATTTTCCTTTATATTAATAGAAGCACTAAGGAAAAACACAGTCTCTAAGAAGACAGCATGTCACCTTTGAAACATACTGTGTTGGCTCCGTGGTCAGTCTTATGAATAAGTCTTATGAACTTATTCATGTGTGGTACCTAGAAAACAAGTAGCAAAAATGTTCCACAGCTCAATGGACAGAGCTTTTTGAGAGCTAAGGGGCATCTTGCTTTATTATCAAATAGTGCTTTCTTAACAAATGATGCAATTACAATGTTCTGTATCTTCAGCACTTGCGCTGCCCTAAATATTAGTGGTTTGCATTTTGAAACCAATTGCTTCCCAGAAGACTGATCCTCCCTTTTAATCCCAAACATGAAGACAGTTGCTGACACTAAAGGGCAGGAAATTTTAGAAGCATAAATGGAAAGATTTCTGAACAGCATGAAAATGACCTGTTAAAACTCCCGCCCCAGAAGGTCACAGTGTGAGATTAACTGTGGCTGGGTACTAATGAAAAGTTTGGATCATTTTATGACCATTCACATCTTTAGCCATGCTAGCCAGAGATAATGATCGCACTAATCAGACCAAGCTTTGGGGCATAAACTGTCTGTCTGTGGGATGTATCTGCCACAGATTACTTGCCAAAACAGGATCCTTTCTCTTTCCCCCTCTCCCACCTCATGAAGCTTTGAACAATTAATTAGCCTTGCACATTAACTGTCAACCAGTTCTTTCTCCAGTGGTGGGCACCAATCAGTGCCAGAAACACTGGACCCAATTTCTTCAGACTGTGTGGTTTCTGCAGTTGAGACTTTCCAGTGTGACACTAAAACAATGCACCGGCAGGACCTGTGGAGGTTGGAAAACAGCTCAGCCCAGAACACACTTGAATCCTGAATGCTGTTTGCAACACATGTAACCTTTGAAACAAATATATCACAGTCTTGTAAAAGGTTGCATTACATTTTCCAGTACAGTGGACTCCAAAATTTTTGTCACTGTCAACCCTTAGAATTTCTCTCTGCCCCACCCTTCCCATCCAAGTTTTCACTGGAAACACAACAAAGGTGATGTAGTTACAGAAACAAGCTACAGACCCATTTATCATTGTTTTACAGACCACCACTGGTCCATAAACCACAGTGTAGGAATTGCTGGCCTAAAGCATCACAAAAAAGCTAGGAAATAGCAACTAAACAATCTGTGGATTTAAACTATGAGAATAATAGTTTTGGCAAATCTCACTCTTCTTTTTTTGTCCATAAATGCTCTACCAACAAATTGTGACTTAGTTCATTTATTATTCACAATTGCTGGGCAAATAGAATCCACATGTCTCTAGACTTTGCTAGCATAAAAATTCTTGATCTCAATTTCTCTGCTAACATCAATTGGAACAGCCACTGTGTCATTTAGAGTAGGTAAAGATCCTATTTAAATCAGAGCTCTGGGCTGCTGGTCAGTCTCTGGCAGTTTTACAGGAAAATCCTCATCAGTAGTTATTTTCTGTCTTTTACTGTAGGGAAACAGGGGCAAAATGGTTTGATTTGATGACTGCCTACTGAACTGATGAATAATTTGTCCATCAGATGACTTGCCTACTGGAAATCAATGTCAGACATAACATTACTCTATATGAGATCCTCTTGGTTTTCAATTCCATACTTGCACATCTAAGACAATTACCTTGCAATTGTTCATTTTTTTAAATTGGCATTTATGGCCCTAGCCCAGTGTTCCACTGGCAGCTAACTAGATGTCACACCTGCTCAAAAAGATTGTTTTCTGTTTAAAATAATTGTTGTGATGAAGCTGAAACGTTCCGCGATTATCTAGATGGTGCCAAATTACAAGCTGTCATGTTTTTGCCTGATTTTGCTTTAGCAGTCATAATACCCCATATATTATGCCTGCTTTCATTGCAGCTTCTCAGCATATTCTGGGAATATCTTGAATATATACCTGTATTTTCATATTAATGAAAATGTAAATACGTTTTATATGCCAGACTTTTGCACTTCTGCATAGGAGTGTCATAGTGAAATCATTGCCCTGTGTATCTGTGTCACAACTCAGTCCCTTACATAGTGCTCACACTTAATCCTGAGCAAGGAATTGGGAAAAAGGAGAAAAAAGATTCTAGAAACATGGAAGAAATAGTCAGTAATATAGATACTTGTCCTGGTCCACTATTTCTTTCTGGGTGTATAACTGGATGCTGCAGTTTTGGCTTGTGTTGCTTTACATTACAATACTGCCTTTCCTCATCCAGTTTTGTACAAGTAAACAGCACAGCAAATGGAACATAATAGGCTACTTAGTCATAAAAGATATTTAAAACATCCCATAATATGTGACCACATAAAAATTGTTGACCATAGCAGAAAACAGCCATGTAAATGTTCCACAAATTTTCTATGGCTCTGGATGAAAAAAAAAGAAAGTAAGTTTTGATATCAGTGCAGTGATTTTGGTTTGGTGTTTTTTTTTAAATACAACTCTGTAGTTTCCTTTCTGGCAGAGAGCTGAAATATGTGAGCCCATAAGGTTTTTGATATTTTTTTAAAATGACTGGATTATTATTATAATAAACTCTGGTGATACGGAATAGCAAGCAGATTGTTTTGTTACTTGAATTTTGATTACAGGATAAACATTTTCATGAAATCTTTTAAGTTGTTCTTGGAACTACAACATCACTTTTTGGTTTAAGTTTTATTCTTTAATTTCTTAGCTGAAAGTTAGTGCAACAAAAAGAGCTGGGTATTGGCCCAAGAAGAGCCAATGTCAGGTTGAAATAAAAATGTATGAGTTTTTGATACTGCCAAATGGTACAACAGCCCAGTAATACCAAGAACTGCACAGACACATAGCAAGAATCCTTATACTGGAGAAGTCTGTGTGAGCTCAGGACAGTGAATAGCAGAGTTAGGAATAGAAGCCTTATCTCCTGACATCCAGTCTGGTGCCCTTCCTCAGGACTATCTCAAATGATGCCTCTCCCATCTCCAAATTTCCTTCTCTGTTTTTTCAAGTGACTGCTGGCACTGACACACTGGAGCAGCCTAGCGGACTAGTAAACTAGCCCAATAGGCTCTCTCTAACAACAGTCAATGTCACATGTTTCCAAGAGACATTTTGATCCTAAATCTAATAAAAAAATGTTACAATGTGAGGACTAGACTGTCTTCTGCCACACTTTCTCATGTGCCTTCTTGCTGCCTCGTTATTGTTTTCTTCTTTCTCATTTCAGCCCCAAGGTAAGCTGCAGGAATGTGAGCTGCTCTGCTTGATAACTGGCACAAGAAGGCAAGGCAACGCTAGAGTATAATACCCTCTCAACATTCCCTAATGTGTCCATCTCTACTTCCTACCTGCACGCACTGAGTTCCTGCTACCGATGATGGCTGGTACACAAGCTGAGCACTCCCAGTTGGGTGGATGCTGCCATTCCCACACAAAGGGTCAGTTTGGGGAAGATTTTGGACAAAATCAAGCTGCTTCTTTCTGAACTATTTTTCAGCTCCTCTTTGTACCCAAGAAGTTAGAAGAAGTGAGATTTCCACAGGACTGAAAAGTAAAAAACTTGCTGTGAGATTTATGACAACCACAAAAATTGCAATTTGTTTGGTTTGCCTGGTTGCACTAGATCCCATTTGAAAAAAGAGAGAAAGAAAAAATAGACAAAACCAAGCCATCAGCTGATGGTATCAGCTTTCAGATAATTCTAACTTTGAATTGGATTGGTATCAGTAACTTAGTTTAAATATATGTTCACTGCAAACAGGCAAAAAATGGGCTGTTGAGGGTTGATCTCTGCAGCCTCCCTGAGCCCTTCTGAGTCAGACAGTTGCTTGTTCACGCAGCTCTTACTCACCATGGTTATACAGCACACTGTTCCCTTTCAAACTTTGAAATGCTTTCAGCTTGTACATGCATTCTGGTATCAGTACACATGTGTTTAAAAGTCATAAAGCATTAATTCCGCTAGAAACAACAATGGGTGATAAAGTTTTAGGAAATTCCTTGCTTTCCTGCATGCACAGACATGCATAAGTTTACCTTATGCCTCAGTTTCCCCAGTAATGAAACAGATATCATTGTTCTGTCCTCCAGGGCTGCTGGGCATGAAAGCACAAAAGACTCTATGTTGGTCAGATAATACAGCTACTGGAATCAGCTAGTTCAGAAGAATTTCTTGTTTTAAAAGGGTAACTGAGGTAAAACCATACAGGCCTGGATTTGGAATTGGCCAGGGATCTAAGCCTCATTACAGTTGCAGCGTTAGGGCTGGGCCTGCAGCAGCAGCTGGCCCAGGATCCTGGGTTCCAAGCTTGCTGCAGAGGTTGCACCTCTTTGGTTTTGGTCTAGGTTCATCTCTGCTGGACCCAAACCAATATAAGAAAGCGATGAAAGATACGCAGTTGGCCATGGAAGCACACACACTGTGGTTGCAAGAGCAGAAGATGAAACCTGATTGCTCCAGCTCAAAATTAAGAAAGTTGCCTTTAGTTTATACAGTCTAAAGAGCCTGGACTTGGCATATGGCTAATCCGTACAAGAAGAAGGGCAATGAAATACACATGCAACTATCAGTTACCTGCTGTTCTGTGTCTACCAGTAAACTCCTGGTCAGGGCATGTATGTTCCACCAGTACTACACAATTAATACACAACTCAATGTGCAGAGTGAAGACCTCTCTGTGTTTTTTCCCTCCCTCCGGGAATTTTGCAAACCCATCTCTGGCTTGTCCGGATGCATCTAAAGCTCTTCCCATTATAAACAAATAACAACGACAAAAAAGCTGCAGTCACAGAACTTTGTTGATTCTTCCTGTGCCATGTTAGGGTGCACATGGTTCCCAGTGGCCTTTGAAAACCTGAGGCATGGATTAGCAACATCAGCACACGAAGCCCTCTACACACAGTGAAAAAAGGAATGGGGTTTTTATTTTGTGTAAGACCTGCACTGTCACTGTCTAGACTTACCAGGCACTCATTCCATTTCAGTGCATCACAACAAATTTAACTTAATGGACCTTAACAAATGAAAGCTCCCTGAACAATATACCATCAACAGGGCATCTAATTTCAGGCTCAGTGCTTCTGGGAGAATGTGATGTTCCCATCAAGCTCATATCCCTAGGCATAGCGCTGTGAAGGACCTCTCATTGCAGCCAAAGTGAAAGTAGAAGGACCATGCTGTGAGTTTTAAAATATTTTGTTAGCTTAACGGAAAATCTCCCTCCCCCCCCCTACCCCCACAGTCCTTTGCCTCTGGGGGGGTGGGGGTAGGGGGTGAAATTAAAAAATGTGGAAGGACCCTCCCTTTAAATGTTTATTAAAACAAAACAATAACAGCAGACTACAGAATCTAAATTAAATATAAACAGAAACATTAGCTTCTTTCGATTTGGGGGGAAAATACACATAACTGTTTATAGTCAAAATTTCCCAGATGGCATTTCAGACTTGCTATTCTCCTGGCACTTTCTGTCACAAAGGCAGGAAAAAGAAAATGGATTTTTATAGGCCCTCGAAAAGTAAATGATATGACACAGATAGCACCCATGCATGCATATATTTAATCACTTAATTCCCTGAAATACAGCTAAACAAGTCCCAATCAGTTCAGTAAAATGGACTCTGAAACCTGTTGATTAGTCAGTTACTCCATAAATTTTATCACCATTAGACTAGGGCCTATATCAGGTATTGCTGAACTATTTCTCTAGCAAGAAGTTCTGAAACATTTGTCAAAAGGTAGATTCTAATTTCTTGGCTAGTCTGAGACTGGTGGAAATAGCCTTTACCACTGAAGTGTATTTTAAACACAGATCTTTTACTCAGGGACTTGAGAAGGTATGACATGAAAGATATTTTTTCTAAGACCGACAGAAACAGACACACCATTAGGACCTCTACTGAGAGACAGTATTCAGCAAAAAAGAATTTTGTTACCTCTTATTTCATAATATATTTGGATTATGGAAACAGAAACACAAATATAAAGGACCCTCTTTTTGTACAGCTCAGGCTCAGGGATGATCTCTTACAGTGCCCAAATGGCATGCTTGACTGGCACTTCCCAGCAACTCTGTATAACTTCCACAGTATAAATTGTCCTGTTCCATGAGTCTTCATGCAACCAGCTAAAGAATCTACATTTTACATGGTTTCTCCAAGACTCTGTGAAACCTGTAAGCTAATGCTCCTATTCCTGGAGTCTCTAACAGAAGTGTCTTTTCCACTTCTGATACTAACACCATGGTTTTGACAACTGTTTTTTGCTGGAATTTGATGTCACCCATTACAATAAATTTATACCCAAACCTAAAGCAGGAGTTCTTCTGTTGCTCTTGCACACACAAGCTTGAAAAATAATGCTTTGCCATTCTTTAGGACCTTCTGATCTGGGTGCAGAGACATATTGTTAGAGTTCTGAGACTTCACAGGAATTATTAACCTGTTTTACAAAATGACAGAGGACAAGTTTTACCTGGGGGCTTGTGAAGCACATTTGTTTACTGCTGCTGCAAACTCCATGTGACCTTGGGAAGTCACTTAGGCTTACATTTTCAGAAGTACTAATCTTTCAGTTCTGTGGGAAAGTTATCTTGAAGCACCTAAAATACTCTTTTCAGAAGGAAATAAGCATTGATCCTTAGGAAATCAGTTCCTGAACAGATATCTCTAATCAGAACTACTCAGAAGGCAGCCAAAATCCCAGCTACTTTAAAAGAAGTTATTCCTCTCTGTTTCTGCTTCCCAATAACATCTGTAAAATTAAGAAAGATCTAATTCATAGCATGTTTAATTGAAAACACATAAATCAGATACAGACAACTGCAGTCACGTAAGTACTTGAATAGACAACTAAACCACAAGGACATTCAGTCTACACCCAAGTTACACAAAGCTGAGCAGAAATCCAAACTGGCTAGCTATGGTTTGCTCAAGCTCCAATTCTCTGTTTTCATTGTTGAATTATGGCCCCTCTGCCATCTTATGGCAGAAGAATTGTGTTTTCTCCTTTCCTTTCAGCTGTACTGAGTGTTGAGCAGGGATGAGGGTGGGTTTGGCTTCCCTTTATTGAATTCAGTGATAAAAACTGGTGTTAATTATAACAATCATCAGCTATCTTCTCTAAAAGCACCATGAAAAAAAGAATAGTTCCCTCAAAGAAAAGTCTGACTTTTATGAGTACCTTGTATTAAACCGAAAGTGTCTTGGCTCCATTGTGTTTTCAGCTTGAAAGAGCTATTGAGATGTAAAAAGCACAGCTTTTTTAATGCACTTATTAACATTGTAAAGTGTGAAGCAGTGAAATCCCTTCTAGTTCTGGAACAACCTTGCAAAGCCTTTTTTCCAAAACAAATGAAGAAAATATGAAATTAATTTATGTTTCTTTGTGACTTGTAATCTACATTTGGCAATTCCTATTTTATTGTTATTCCAAGAGACATAAAATAATCACAGTTACATTAACAAGCATACCGTGGCTATTAGCATAATATATAGAACTGACCACTGTAAAGAACATAGGCCTGAGGGCAGTAACACCCAGACCAAAAACCTAACAAGGGAAATCCTTGGGTTAAAAATCAAGACTCCCTTAACTGGAATTCAATGGCTGTTCCCCACTCAATGAATACATTGTATACCCAGACAGTGATCTCTGTGTTTTTATAGAAGTCACTTGGACTGAAGTATTCTGTCCTGCTAGTCCTGACACTGTACATTGGAGTTACTTACTCTGCTTAAGACTGCAATCATGGAATACTTTAGCATTGTGGCTATGGCTCCCTATAAAAGCATTAGTCCTTCCTGAAAAGAGACAGGTTTTGGCAACTGACAAGACTGAAACTAGACTGCAGCAACAATATGTTCCACGTGATAACAGATTTTCTATTTTGGCATGGTATTTTCCTATGGTTTTATTTTAAAAAGACCTTACCCTTCATAGCTGGATATATGCTCTGAAAAGATACCCTGAAAAGAGGAGTCTGTTTGAGAATTCATAAAAAAACAGCTCAGAGAGATGTGTGAAATCACCCCCTCCTTCATAGTGGAAAGTTAACTATTCCAATAAATTCTGCAGCTGCTTCACTGTCCAGAGTAAAGTCATGATACACTGAATTTATAGAATATCACACATTGACTGTAATGGAAACATAATTTTGCTGTTAATGGTTGAATAGAATGTCAGACAGGCATATTCTAAAACAAATGCAAAATGAGAGATATCAAGACTACAGCACATCTGCACTTTTAGCAGCCTTTAGAAACTCAAAGCAACAGCAGTCATAACATCTGAAGTAGCATCCTTCTGCAAATAATATGTACTATCTGCTCAAACCCATGTTCTTGTTTCTCTTCAAGCTGTTCAGCATGTATCCTACACACTGGTACAAAAGTTCCTAAGCCGATCTGATTTTAATGCTAGAATCCAAATAATCCAAACTTGGTAAAGCAAGCCATTAGATCTGGCCATCTTACTCAGAAAAAGAGAGTTGAAAAATAACAGTACTCTCTGCTATACAACATTTGGACACTTTCTTTTGCTAGTGCAGTATCTCATTTCTCTCTCTGTTTTTTCTGTTTTTGAACACGGACAATTCTCTGTCTTGTGGTTACTTTAATTTCTGCTTTGAATGCTTCCCTCCAAGCTAAACTGGCTGGCTTTTGATTTTGCCTTGTTTTGTTCTTGTTTTAATGGTGGATTAGAAACTTGCAGATGTCAATATTCTAGTAAAATTTTATCTTGGAACCATCCTTCCTAACATTCACTTCAAAACCTCAGCATTCTTCCAATACTGACTTACACTGCAGTCCCCTGGCTGGAGAGTATACCACCAGAACAGGACAGCCACATATCAAGCTGACAGTCTGTCCATTGCTATTACTGTCATTTGTCTTTTATAAACAGCAGTTGGCCACAGTGAGGGAGGTCACTGGCCCATGTGGCCCCAGACTCCACATTCAGCTGTGGCTTATGCCAAATGCTTCAGAAGAAGGCAGAAAATTCTTGGTCGTAGGCACTTCTACAAGACTGTACATGACTGGGGATGAGGGAAAGGGAGTTAAACTCCATCTGTCTCTGAAGATCAGCATGCACCTCTGAGGAGATGCGATAGTCCTAGAAACTCTTTGACTTGCCCTAGCTAGTATCACTTGAAATGTTACTGTTCAGATGAAAAGCCAACCCTTCTACCAAGTCTTACTGAGGTCCAGAAGGCAATTACTCTGCCAAAATGCTGTTCAGCCTGACCTTCAGTTATGTTTCTTGATGAGCAGCGATAGGTTCTGAGTTTGTGCTTCAGAGCAGGAATGACAGGTTTCTAGTCCTGCTGCTGATGCCCTGCTTTTCTCAGCTCTATTCTTCATCACCTATGGTCTTTTTAGACAAGCAATGATTAAATACTGGCACAGATGTTAACTAAGTTTAGCATGAATGGAGACTAAAGCTCTTAACAATGAGCTGAGAGTGTTTATGATGAGCTGAACATTTTTGAAATAAATTTGTCACTAAACATCAGAGAGATCATCACCACCCGTCTAAGATTAGGGTAAGAGCTAGATTTACAATTTCAGACTACATGAGCAAAAACCAAACTTCTTTTGCTCAGATTGCCAAGGAAACAAGGTTGACATCTGTGGAGCAAATTACTTACTTTTATTCCTGAAGTGACTATGAGCTTTTGGACTATTCTTAAAGACAAGGTTTGGGCTGAGGTAAAATTAGGGTAAAGGACAACAAGGCTTAAGAGCCAGTCACTGGACCTGAAAGGTTAAAAAAGTAAGATGAATACTAGCACTGCCTGGGGAATGATTTTTAATATTTTACATAGCAGCATTCTATCATTTGATTATAGTCTTACTTGGATTAAGAGCGAGGGGTTGGATCAGCAATGATGAAGACATCAATTAATAGATGGGTTTCTCAATATCTAGATAGCTAGGAATAGAGATTTAATGGTCAGGGATTCCTAGTCTATAGTTACTTATGTTGAGCTTAGAGCTGTTGATTTGGGATAACAGGGAATGAAGAGGTTTTCTTATCACAGATAAGAAAACTAAGCCCCACATAGAAGTGATCTAGTGCTAGCACAGATGAAAGCCTCAAGATTAAGAAGCAGGAACAAAACATGGAGTTTCTGGCATCTGATATTTTCTTCCTGACTATCAGGACTACAGGCAGAATTCTTTCTTTGGGAAATATATTGGTAGAAATGAAGGTGGACTGAAGAGGCAGAGTGTGCACATGTTAGGAGAAAGAGAGTTCGTCTTCTCTCTGCCTTAAGACAAACAAACTTGACAGAAACATAAGTTTATCTTGTACACAATCCAAATTCATGGGGCACTCCCACAGTATCATGTACTCTACAGATTCCACACCTGAAGACCTGGGTCTGGTTTAAAATATGGTATGAGACTGATCATGATCACAAAGCAGTTTCACATCAGTGGAAAACCATTGTATCAGGTCAGCTGGTGAAAATCAGCGTAACACCATGTTCAATGAAATTAAGACAATGTCCATAAATCGGAGAGATATTCCACTGACTTCATTATCAGGGTCACTAATAAAGTCAATGGATTCTATCTCTGCCTGTAATTAACGATCGCACCAGACTGGAGTCAGACCACGCTGTAAATCCTCTTAGCTGAGAATAGATACATTACATATTCCGAAAGAGTAGTGGAGGAGCTCCACAGCATGGCAGAGAACATGACAGAAAAAATGAGTTTCCAAATTTAAAAGGATGTTGAAGAGCTTGCAATATTGCTTCCAACAAAACTTTAGGCACAGCAAAGATGATGGTAAAAACTGGAGAATTTTAAAAATAAGGCAATATTTTATAATATTAGCAGTCTTATTTTGCCTAACAGAAAAGTAACTGAATGCAAATTTTAAAATACAATATAAATGAATTCTGATCAAAGGACTGAAATAATAAAAATGGAACTGACCAGTGGGAAATTGACTGCCAGCTGTCATCCTGAACCACACCATAAATTACTTTGAAACATAATTACAAACAAAATAATAAAATGGCTTTCATGCAGAAATCACAGATTTGTAAAGAATCAATTATAGTGATGAGAAAATAATTAATGTAATGAACTCTGTAAAGACCATTCCCATGCACAAGACGACATGGGACATTCAGGCAGTAAGCTACATAAGCATCCTGTGATTGCTTACGTAATATAAGTAATATATATGTGCATTCTCCCAGAAAGAAAAACATTTGGAAAAAAATAAGTAGGGTCTGAATTTGAAAATGTGCAAATGACAGGCCAAATGTTTCTTAATTCATGTTAGTTTTATAGTTTTACCTATGAATTTATCTCAAGCTTCCTGATTTGTCACTTTTAAGAGTCATCCCTGACTTTTACACCGTAATAATGCAAGTAATAACTAGTACCTATTGTAGATAGTGAGCCAGAGCTGTGGAAAGCATGCACCACCAGAACAGTCCAAAATAAATGGTTAGCAGTAAATATGCCATGATAACTTTTGCTCAGGAATCAGCTATTTCCAGCTTGTGCTTTCCTCAAATCTGCAACTGCTGGCAAGGTTACTCTGAATGATTATCTAGAATCCCTGTAAAAACCGGAAATTCTTCAAGGAAAAAAGCTGTTCTTTGGGTTCTTCATTATTTATACTATTTTTATATCACTGTAACTTTACCTATATTAAAAAGATGGGTCTACCTATGCTTCTATGGCCTCAATACCTCCATGTTCTGTCATAAGAGATCTCTTATTACTCACTGCACTCTACAGATAATAAAAAGTTTCTGCCCCCTTGGTGTTACTGTCTAAACACATGGCAGACAAAAGAAATCTCATCAGAGAGAAATATGCTCAAATTAAAATTGAAGGGAAGTAATTTGATTACAATTGTGCACTGATTCTACCACACACCTAGGAATATAAAGCCAATCCACAGCCAGGCCTCACCTGTATCCAGGGTAAGGCTTAAAACTGCTCTTTCAAGAGCAGGGATGCAGACTTGTGGGATTTTCTACATAAGGTCAGACTGATCATCAGCATCCTAATTTTAGCTATTTAAAGCCTATGTTTTTACAGAAAGTCAATATTTGATAAAATATTCTGCTGTATGCACCTGCTGCATACAAATCCAAAAGGATTGAGCACTCAGTGGCATCAAGTTACATTACAGTACTGCAGCCAAAACCTCATTCTTAAAACATACTGGGAGTGGATTACTTTGAAAAGCACATGTATGGTGGTGTGATTCCGGGTTTTTAGTTCCTCTGAACTTCTGAAATGCCAGCTGTTCAACAGTATCTTTCTCAGATAGGTTTTTCTTCCTCTTCCCTTGTATCAGAAACTGACTGATAGGGTTTGTGCCTAAGAAGAATGGATCTGAAATTACAATTAACTTCTAGTTTCGCTGCGGTCTAATAATTAGGGCTGATTGTCAATGTAATAATATTTTCTTCTCAAATATGAGGCAGCAGGAAGTTTTACACAGTCATCATCTATGATGTGACATTTCATTAGCTTCCCATCCTTGAGAGTCTGGCTGTTCAGAACTGATTTTTCTCTGCAGGGTTAATGCACATACCTTTTTTCATTGCCTGCTTACTGAAAAGTATGTACTATGTCCCTGGGTATACTTTTTATTGCAGTCTATTATTCAGGTTTTGCATAATGTAGAAGGCTTGACGGCTTGATGGAAGAAACAAATCATTGCCACGCAAATGACTGTGAGATGAAAATCTCATCATTGTGCTATGCCATCACAACTTTGCCTCAAAGGTAGTCAGTTCCCATTGCAATCAAAGGGAGTTATGTGGTCAAAAGCCCTTTGCAATCCACTGAAATTGCATCCTTTCATGTTTTACAAATGCCTGCATCCACAATGACTCTTTCTCAGTACTGTTCATACCTTTATCCACCATCCAGTTCTTTCTTTTGCAACTCAAACCAGTGATTACAGAGGCAAAGGACGTACTCTGCAGATTTTCACAGCAGCTAACACTGGTTAGCACTTTACAGGCTTCTCACTTGCAAAATTTAAAATAGTTTGCAAATATGATCAATTCTACTTTACCAGCTGAGAGATTAAGTGACTTGCCCATGGTTATCTTGTGAACTAAGCACAGAAATTAGGCTCCAGTTGGACTGGGAGCTAACCCAGACATTGGGACATCCTGACACCTTGAATCATTGCACAGTAGACATTCCTTTTGCCATTCCTTGCAAATCCAAGTTAATATCTGAACACTGGTGATGCAGTACGCTTTCCTAATGCCTTCTGCTTCTAATACAGCTTCCAAACATCTATGATTTTATTCTGTTGCCTTCGTGAATTTACCTAAGCCTTTTGCTTCATGTTTGTAGCCAACTGGACTACATACAGCTTTAGAGAGGAATAAAAATGAAGACGGATGCTTTGGAAACCCTCACCATATTGTTACAACACACTGACCGCATTAACACATATACATGATGAAACTATCTCTGTGCTAGTAAACTAATAATGGCTAGCACATAGGCTCAAGCGTACACTAGTATACAATCATTCCTACTGTTGAATTATCAGTATACATCCTGGCGTAATTTTGACTCATGTCAACTGACATTCTCTTGGGCAATGTCTGGGCATAGTATGGAAATTCTTCAAGTCAGGGACTGTTTCTAGCTGACACTTTGAAGCAAGATGCTTTGCTTTGGGTGGAAGACACTAAAGTGGTATGGGCATGAGCTGTGCCATGCCTTTTGATACAGGGCCCAAACAACGGCCCTTTGCCCTTTTGTTTATATGAAATAGCCTAAGAGATCAGTATTAGAAAAGATGAAAGGGGAAACAGGTTTTGGCAGAGCATGATCCAAGTGCTTCCCACACCATAAATGTGAGTTTAACTATACGGCTTTCTATTGAGGCTTATTCCTGCTGGTAGCTGCCAATATTTCAGTGATTGTACATGTGTGGTTTTAACTGTGGAGGTGTACAGTCCAACTCATTACCCACGTTATTTTTAATATTGCTAATGAATGTCATTTTCATAGGTGATGATGACTGCTTTGAGCTTTCATTGACTTCAGGGAGACTGATGGTGTTCTGCGTATCTGTAAAGATCCACTTTAATATATATTTGGATTGATTTTCAGTGTCTGGCTGCAAAATCCAGTGCAATGCGGAGATGCATCAGATGGATTTTAAACTAGCTTGAACTCCTGTGCAGCACAGCTTACTAAATTTCCCCTGATGAAAGTATAGCCATATGTACTAAGCCATATAATTTGAAGTTTTTTCCTTGCTCACGTTTTGACAGACACCATTCTAGCAAAAGCCACAAAACCATTATCACTTTACTCAAGTATGGAGCCTCAAGCTAGCAGGTTACAAAAGCTCCCAACACAATATTCTCTTTACCTAGAACTGTGCTCTTGAAAGCAGAGAAAGATTGCTAGTCATTTGATAACCACCAGGTGAAAACAAAACAGAAGATGTTAATTATTATCTCAGAGAGCAATTAGATTGAATTGTTAGGAAATAATAGAATTTGCCATGGGAAACTTCCTCTTCTATGGAAGATTTCTGGCCAGGTCATGTTTTAATGGTAATTCATTTACATGGTAATACAGACTTACTTAAGTTATATTCAGGGTGGTTACAGTTATTAGATACAGATGTGGTGCTTGTTGGCCAGATGTAGGGAAACAGTTTATATTCTGTCCTGAGTACTTACCACATGCAGATCATTTCTGTTTTCACTGTACCCCAGTGTGGCTGAGTGCACAGAATATTTGTAAGTAATGCTGTTTTCTATCCAGTTTGTTAAAGTGCATGTGTTAAGTTGTGCATACATTTATAACTTATCTTCCATACACTAAGATACCGCCTCTGTTTTCTGTAACAGCAAGATGCCTTGTTCCTATGGCCCCAAGTTTCTATACCAGCTGACAGTTTACGAACTGAAATGCATGGGGGTTTTAATAGCCACTTCAGCTGTATGTTTTGTTAAGTTTTTTGAGGCAATTGTCTTGTATATGTTTGACTGTAATAAGCAATTACTGGCATCACCTGTGCTCCCTTTGGAAATGTGTTTTGTTTAAGCAGCACCCCTGCTAGTAATTTATGATGTTTTCATTTCCTAAGTAAAAATTTGTCCGTCAAGGTCTCATTTTTCCACTAGATTGTTGACTGTTGGCTGCAGGTTTGGGAGCCAACCTCCTTTGTTTACATCAAGGATAATAAATCCTCTCCTATTATTATTCTGTACCCAGTTTCACATCAAGAGAAGTGTAGTTTCCTTGTTTTGATCACTTAACTGTAACAGCTGATGAAGAGGAAATTGTAGTGTTTTTGTCAGATAGTACTGATTTCAGACTTTGGCAGGTGTAGTACTCCTGTACTTTCTACCTAACATAAAAGCATTAATTACTGTGTCCACACTTTCTTGTTTATTTGATTCTTTTATTTGCAAGAAAAGTCTTCTAATAGAAATAACTTTTTTTTAAGAAACCTAAGCTTTTTACTTAATGTAGTATAATCCAAAAAGCAGCTGCTTTATGTAAAAAAATACTGTACTTTTGTGGGAAAAAAGTTCCAAATAAAAATAATTAGGCCAAAATACTAGTTATTTGTTTTGGACATGTGGAACGATAGAAATGCCCTAGTGAGGTTGCCTCATTTTGGACAAGTGCCCATCTTCTCTGGATCAAGTCCCTAAATAAGTATTCCTCATCACAACTACTTTCTCACATCCTGAGGGGATACCTTGGTACACCTTGAAAGGTCTAATACAACCTCTGAGAAGTACTCCACAGGGCTAATGAAAAAGGGGAGCCATTACTCAGTTCTGTGGCAGAAAAGTGTATGCATACCTCACATAACCTCCCAGATACACTGACAGACAAAGAGTGAGGAGGATTTGGAGTCAGAGCATTTGGTGGATTTAGCAATCTCGAAAAATTATGCAAGGCAACCTGCTGCTTACAAAGGTTTTGAACTAATTGCAATTCTTTGTCAATACTAGCTGAAACTACTGTGTTTATACTGTGATACTGTGCAATCTACACAGCAATAAAAATGCTGGAAATATGCAGAGGAGTCCTTCCACAAATATTTTCCTCACAGTCAGTGAGCCTGGGTATGCTTTGAGGAGAACTGTTTGGAAGAATGTTCCATAAGAGACATCTCCATTCTCTCAGCAGTGGCTCTGTTAATTTTATAGAGATAAACCACATTTCTTATGCAAATATAATTAAGTTGGAAAGTTTCCCAAGTTCCTTTCTAGCCCACAAAGTTTCAGTTCTTTCATCCTATAAATCACATTACTGTAGTGCCCAAAGAAAAATAGTAATTGATAATGATGTAAAATAAACATTGAAAGATTCACTTCCTAATTGTTTACTTTTGAATATCTTGATTAAACTCTACATTTTTCAGAACAGACTACCTGTTCTGTACATCTGTAAAGCAGTAATCACACTAAAAATGTGCTTCTTAGAAGCACAAAAGATCACTTATTTAACTATCTGACCCTCTGCATAATACTCCATAGATTCATACCACTGGTTGCTACTTGATGACTGTCATTTCTGGATGAACTAGACTGTACCGTTGAGAACGGCATCTAGTATTCACTTTCATTCCTTACTCCAGAAGACAGAAAATCTTCCAGAACCCCAGTTAAGTATTTATACTTATGAACTAGCTCCACATTTAAGAAATGCATGCCTTAGCTCTCTGTGCCCTGGTTTGGCCTCCTTCGTCTGCTAACTTAAGAAGTCTATTACTATCATAAATACCCTCCTGCTCAGAGCACAGCATCTGGATCTGCTCTTTCCTAACTAATTACTTCGTATATTTTAGCCCCTCACTGTAAGAAATAAAAGAAACATAGACTGGAGACAATGTTTCTTCCCAATATATGATGTTAAGTAGGAAATTCATTTGCAGGCTACTTTTTTCCCTAAGAATGGAGGAAAAGATCAAAATTACAGTTATCTTCCCACCTGAGCAAACTGAAATTGAATTTATTGCTTTTAAATATATGACAGGACAAAGGCAAGATATATATATTGAATGCTCTCCTGACAAAGTACTGTCCAGGCAGTGTGTACAGACTACTCATAGACTGACAGGAAGGCTTAAGAAATTGAAAGAAACATAAAAAAGGTTAAGATAAGAAGAACCTTTGCATTAGATGCTACAGAAATAAAACAGTAGAGGTCTCAGGAGCTTATTGCTCAAACCAAGACAAGAAAACTAATTTATTCAAGTTTACTCAGTATGTCTTCGGCAGAGCCAGGTAGGAAAACCATTCCTGGAGCCTTGCTTCAGCAACCTGGGCATTCTATCACATTGCTCCTCATTCACATAAGGGCTCTACTATTAGTCATAAGGAGGAAAGTGTTTTAAAGCTGAACTAGGACATCAGAACCTGACTCAAATTCAGGTATGTGTTTGTGGCAATGACTTAAATTGTTCAAATAAGTCATAATGTGCTTTTATGGCTTACTATTACTATTAAAACAGGATACTCGGAAAATGAAAAGGCAATTTCTGTATCACACTCATTAAAAGATACTATAAATTTTAAATTGCATTCTAGCTGTAGACTGATATGTACTACTACATTTCATAATTAGACCTAAGATCCACGTAGCATGTTTCATGAAGCACAACTACTATAGTATAGTAAACCTCACAAAGCACCTGTGACTTAGGTAACTGTATCCATCATTATCCTTATAGAAGCATGGCCTTGATATACAGAACAGAGGAAACCGAAGCATAGAAGGTGACATGCAGGCAAGCTAGGAATGTGCTCATTTGCATCTACAACAGTAAATGTAGCAACTTCAAATCCATTTTCAAAACTATTTCCTGGTTTGAAGCATACCTAAAACTGCTAAATGACAATATGGGCCACAGCATGGATGGGAATTGTCCAGATATGTTACTGGTCTTAATTCCTCAGTCCCCACCCCTATTATTCCAGCACTTTGTGAGCTGCTCCGCTGCTCCTCTAGGTAAGATCTATAATTGATCACACCTGCACAGAACCTGTCAAGTAATGTCTCAGGCTCTTTCAAGCATCTTCATGTTCACACACTACTAATATTAAGCAAAAGAAATATTCTGAGAACTCACATGTCTCTGACCATTAGACATCACCATATATCAAGTGATTTTTAATCAGTTTCTGTCTACAACTCTATTCAGCTCAGTAATTTATCCAAGTGCATATGAAAGAAATAAAAGGAAAAAAAACCTCAACAAAATCCATTTCACAAGAGAAAATCTGAATCTCTAGCTAACAATAATTTGTTAGACTTTGTTCCTTTGAGTAGTGGCAGTTGGATTCCTTTGCTCACAAAAGTCATTTATTATTTGCCCTCACAGGCATTCATTTCAAAGGAAAAGAAAAACAATAAATTTCACTTCAATTTCAAGCTATCTGTGACAAATACACAGTGACATTTGATTCTCCATGTCTTTTTGGTGACACTTCTAAATAAATATTGATGGCCTGTCATAGTGTGGCTATAGCCAGGAATGTTTTCATGTAAAAATTCAGATTTTTAAACAAAAGGTGATGGGCAATAGAAAAGACGTATTTTCCCAGTGGCTTTAAGTTTTCACAAATGTTTACATCTTTTGAGTCTACAGTTGTTGCAGATGGGACAAGCTGGAGCTAAGGACAGAAGGAAGTAAATGGAAATGATAATGCAAAACATGTATAAAGAGGTTGACTGTGTTCTTATGCTCCAGTAGAAACAAGATCAGATCAGATCTTTTTATAGCCTGAACACATGCTCAAACTCTGGGGAAGTCTGGATCTTTTGACCAAGTCTGAACTTCATGGCTTTCCTGTTAAAGCCTGGATTTTTATAGTAGCCTAAGGCTGAATCCCACTGGTTCAGTACAAACAAACTGAACTAAATTCATTGGCCTTTGTTAGAATGCAAGTCAAATTAGATGGTCCCTTCAAGTCTCAAAATTTCTGAAGCTATGACTTTATGGATCTTTTGACAAAACTTGACTTTATATTGATCCCAGACAATGAAATTCTGAAGAAAAAAAATTATTTAAATTTAAACCTTGCATTTTGCACCCACCTCTGCAGCCTAGAGTCAACTGCTTGTTATGTTTGTCTCTTTAAAATGTAGAGTATACAAAGGGAAGAATCTTAATTATGGGAGATAAGTGTATGTATGCAGAGAAATAGGAAACATTTAGCAGAGGAAGTGCTGCTTGACAGTTAAGAATATTAAGTGTTCTAAAGGACCACTTCTATGGATATCCTAAGGGCAGAACTTATGCAAGCTAAGTATAACATTTGTCTATCACATAGGTCCTCAAACTTTTTAAACAGGGGGCCGGCGCGCGGATGAAGTGGCAGGCAGTCATCTGCGGCTGCTTGGTTTCCCCCCAAGCCCCCAGCCCCCAGCGGGGTGTGTGTGTGTGTGTGTCTGTAAATACCGGGGGCTGGACTGAGGACCCTGGGGGGCCGTATCCGGCCCACAGGCCATAGTTTGAGGACCCCTGCTCTATCACAATGTGCAGTCACAGTATGGAAACGGATGAGGTCTGAAACTGTAAAATGAGTCAAGATGAAGTTTTATCCAATTAATTTCTAGTTTTCTTCTTTCCTTCATCCTTTTATCTTCTTCTCTTAGATGACATAGGTTGTACAGGTTTCTTGGCAAAACAGGAATGGTCTGCCCTGCCTGCATTTACAGAACAGTCCTTGCCCAACCCCATGCTCTACACTTAGCTACTGAAACTTAACGGAGACCTTCATAACTTTCCACATACAAGATTTTACTGAACTTGCCATATTACTACTTCTTTTTAATACGTGACTCTTCTCGATTCATGCCAAACTATTTCAAAGAAACAATGTAAACCACTTATGGGACCCATGATAAATGTCCAGAACATTTAGATCTCTTAGCACCAAATGTGTGCATGCATTCCTGATACTGTTAGCCTCCCTTTTTCCCCATAGTTTGCAATCTATGTTCCTCTTTCTTAGAAGCAACTCTCTACCAGTCTTTATTACAATCTTTTCATAAGAAAACTAGCACAGTCCTAGAAAAGTAGAAAATTAATCCAGTAGTATTAGGAAAAGTTTTCTTCTGTATAACAGTTTCAGAGGTATTACTTTTCTGTATTAATTTGTACCCTGAGTGTACGTTACCATAGCTGGTCTAGTAAACAAGAGATTAACTGTCTAACAATACATTATTAATTCCATATATGTGGTGTATTCCCCTTTGCCCAAAACAAGATTTTGATTGTAACACACCAAATAACAGCATGGCACCATCTTGCTGATACATGTAAAGTATGTAAGTAAACCCAGCTTCACATTAGTAGGATTTTGCTGTGACAACTTCCTTGGAAGAATTGTATGTATTGCACATCAACCAAAGCAACAGGTACATTGCACTCATATCTGCATAGCAGGTCTACCTGATGCAGCCTAATAAAGCTTTGTACAGGTAAATTGGGGTTGATGAAGCAACCATCCTTACAGCTAGCGTTCTACAGCACTAGTGCAAAAAACATTGATATCATGTTAGCAACATGGGGCCTTGCAGTTCTTCACTGCAATGCAAACAATTTGCAATTCAACCATCACGAATAAGAGTGATCTCTTCAAGAACACCTTTCATTCACAAGTCAAAGCACTCTTCAGTTAGGAAGTACCTAGAGTTGAAGTTTTCTCTAACATCACCTAATTGGGAATAGACCGCTGCTCAACTCTGAATAGAAACTGCATGCCCTGCTCTTAAGTGTTTACATGCAGACAGAAGTATCACTATCTAGACATCCTGAGTTCTGTATTTTGTCTGAATCTACATTCTTTCTGGAGTTTAGTCTTATTAATGACTCAAACATAGAAACTTCAGCCTAAGTGAAGGTGTTCCTGATAGGTCTCTGCAGAGAGGTCTTCAAATCACCTCTGATAAAAAAGCAGTTTTCTTCCCTTATGTACTGGATTGGCCAGTGATGCTCAAGTTCATCACGATGCAATAACACAGCCATCAGCTCTTCATAGTTTACTTATCCAGGTCCTGAATTCATCTCAATAATTTAGACTTGAAAAAATGTTTAAAACATGTGATGACCTGTCCAGTGCATAAAATCCAGTACAAGTTCTTAGACTTGATCTCCAGAGCAGGAGGCTGAGCAAACACAAGTATCCACTGGCACATGTGAATGGACACACAAACTTAATGCAGAAAAAGAAATAACATCTTCCAGAAATTCAGATCTATAGAAAAACTAACTTGAAAAATGCTGCTTCTAATGTTCACTAACCACTTAAGCTGAGGTGAAATGAGCAAATTATGTTGATCTAAGTGTGGGCTGCCACTGAGAGGGATGCTTGTGTGGTTGCATGGTAATTTGGGTCAGGGAACTAATCCAACTGAAAAACCAACCCCCTCCTTCTGCAAAAGCTTTCATCCAGTTCCCTGATTCAGCTCCCTGTGCAGCCACATAAACAGAACTGCTTGGTGTTTTAAATTTTTTTCTCTCTAATGAATTGTTCCTAGTATTAAACAAGCTGTTTGACACAGGCCACTTGGCTAGTTTCTTCACTCACACAGTTCCTGAGGAAAGAATGACAGGTATCATGTGCTGGCTGCTATGCAGGGTGAAATAATTTATCTGCAAGAAGGAAAAAAACTCCAAAAGATTCAACTGGGAAAGGTATAAACTCATGAGCTAACAGCTGAGATATGCACTTCGAAAGACAGGCAGCCAGCTGCATTACCTTTAGAAAGGCCTGTTAGCATTAACCATGTAGGAAGTCAGTATTGATGATGTTAAATCATAAGGAAGCTGATGCTTCTATATTCATAATGTGGCAGGAGATTGATGACACATTTCACAAAATATCTTTTTCAATCAAAATATTTGCAGCTGTACCGTTTGATGGAAAAAGAAATTAATTTTCATAAAAATACTTGTGAAAAGGATGTTTCTTTTCATCAGACACTATCACCACTTTCTCAGTAGTTATAACAATGAATACCAGCCAGGGACAAGCTGGCTGTAAGAGCAGTCCAGCAATGAGAGGGTTTGTAACACATTATTGATACCCTAAGCCTCCACTCTCCTAGAAGAAAGATTTATTCATTGTCACTCACGGGAATTAACCAGTGTTAGGAATTTATCAGAAAAACATGTGACTGTGTGAGTACGGCACTGAACAGGGAGGAAAAGAACAGATACAATTCTTATCACTTTATCATCAGATTGCAAAACTGCACTGAATTCAATGAGGTCCACACACTGCCCTGGATTATGATCTTCAGCTCTGCAACTGTCTCCCTTATGACAGTGGGTAAATTCCCCCTTTTTATGCCTCTCACCCTCCTAGCTGGCTTGTCTAGCCTGTTGGTACTGTGAACTCAAGAGGGCTAAAGCTATTTCTTGCGATAAATTTAACAGTTTTTGTCATAGGGGGTACTGACTTGAGACGAGTTCTCTAAAAAACACTGCAATATAAATAGAAGTGATCATATATCACTCCTTGATAACGAGTTTTTCTAATTTTTTCCAGTTTCTTGTGTAACTGGAGCTTGCCTACATGCCCTTCATGTTTTCACCACACACCATGCTCTTTACATGTGTTTCAGTGTCTTGTTTTTTCTGGAAAAAAAATTTATTGCTGGCATGGACACTAGGTGAATGTTTACATTGGCAGCAATGGACAGCACTTCCTAAGAGGTTTTTCATTTGAGGTAAATAATTTTTCAAAAGCTTAATCCTCCTACTGTGCTGTCAATTCGCTGCTGCACACACAGTCTCTAGTATGGCACTAGAATGAAAACTTCCAGGATCCGAGCAAAATGGAAACTTTCCAAAAGATTAATGATTCAAAATAAAATTTGTAATCACAATCCTTGAAATACGACATTTCAAAGCAGCTTTCACATTCCATGTTAGACGCTGTCTTTATGCTCCTGGAAAACACATTTTTCTAAGTGAGTGCTATTGTGAATTCTGATGAACATCAGAGAAATTTTCTTGCCAAATGCAAAAGAAAATGTATGGGCTCGTGTGTACAGGAGAAGACAGGAGACCAGAACTAAGGTTGGACTAATACTTTATTTGTTGTGGTATTTCTAAAATATCAAGAACAAATCAGTCTCAGGTCAATCAAAAAACAACATTTTCAGTCATTGTAAAGTTGAAAGGAAGGACCGCTTCAAGCCAAACAGGAACATCTTTGATCCAAAACAAAATGTTGTAGTTAGATTTGACAAATAATAATTGTTTTCTCCATTTAAAAATAAAATTAAGGGATATTCCAAAGTTTAAAGGAATTGTATTCTGAAAAATGGAAACTTCATTTTAGGGAAATAAAAAAGAAAATTTTATTTTTTTTAAAGCAGGAGTGCAGCTTCACAAATTAGTCAAGAGATGAATCTAAAGCAAGGGTTTTTTAGAACACAAATCTGCTTGATATTCAGCTGAAAAATTCTGGCAAAGTCTGAGACAACCTAAGCATGGGTTGTCACTGAAAGAGCTGACAATACCAAGCTGTGAGGTTCTATATCTGACATGCAAGATTCCACTAGGGAGAGTAAGTCTCAGGGCTTTCACTCTTTTGTGGGTGGCTTTCACACACTTCATGTCAGTAGGAACTCCTGCTTGACGGACACTCTGTGCTGTGCCATAGGTAAGGGGAGCAGGGACAGTGGTAGTGATTTTCTGTGCAATTAGTTTAAAGCCTTTAAAGACTCTGTATGTTTATGTAGCTAGACATAAACTTAACTCTCTCTAGTTTATGTAGCTAGACATAAACTTACCAATATGGGAAAAGAAGGTACTTCCTACTATATCTTTCCTAAGCTACATTTTGTCACAGTTCACAGATGAATTATGTCATCTTTGCCCTCATTTACTCATTTAGTAACATTTTGTTTACTTATTTGTGCCAACTTTCTCAATATATACCTGATATTACAACCTGGACCAGGATAAACTTAATATTTGTGAGAAGCTTTGAGATCCTTAGGTGACAATACATTCATAAATTTTGGTAATATCTGCCTAAAAACATTACAGTTCATGTCACATAGCAACACCAAAAAGCATCTAATCCATGTCTGCTTTGTATAGGCATGTTAATCTTTGTCTCAGTCTGAAAATGGCAACTAATCTTATGTAGACATGGAAATGAAGACATTGCAAACTTATTTCTTTCTCAAGTTACTCTTAGATTCAGAATGCAGTCTTCCCATGAAATAGCCTTAACTTGGGTGGATTCAATTCTGGACCGATGAATCAGAGTAAAAGCTTTGACATGGGAACAATCAAAAGTTCCTACGGCATTCCTATGGCTACTTTCTGTGAATGCCAAGAAATGCAGGCATTCCAGTTCTGAGCAATTAGAAGTTGTCTAGAAAGTATGATATCTAAACTATGGACACAATTAACACTATCAGAAATCCAAGCTGTGATTGCAGCGTGTTCACTAGAAATGGTGGGAAAATTATCTGGAGTCTAGTCCACCAAGTTTTACCCACAAACTGGACTACTGGCAAACACACACATTTACTTCTGTAAGGGAAGCCTTGCAATGCAACCCCTTTTACAGTCTGTAAAGTCTATTGAACCAGACACAGCAAGCTGTACAAGAAATGTCCAAGCAAAATGGAAACAGGATCCTCAAGTTAAACCAAAGGTAAGTTAAAAGTCACACAGCTGAACATACTGTCACTGACTGCCCAACTTGGTATTCCTTTGCCAGCAAAATCCAATCATGATCCCATACCAAGGGGCTACACAACATGATTAACATCTGGCACCTCCACTCTTCTTGAAGCAAATGTAATTCTTGCATGATGTTATCTACTGAGACATGTTCTGGTTTTTGGTCACAGAAAATCTCTTTCCTGTATATACCTTAGAACACTGAATAAGAAAACACACTGTTGGCCTAGTCTTTTTGATGCCTACTTGGTTTGCCATCATACGGTCTCTATACTCTCTTTAAAATTGATCACAAAAATCAATTGGTAATAAACTTAATCATGGGAATGAAACGCATCCATACATAGTAGTCAGCCATGCAAATTATAAAATACTTGATATGAAATCCTGTTTAAAATCACACGTTGACCCACTTCAATTTTCCCTTCTTTCTGGCTTCACTAACACTAATAGCCCAGTTTTCAACTAGCTTTGGCTAAGCATGTTCCATGTTCATATACGATGTGGCTAAAATGGATCCATTTGTCAACATGGACAAAAATAGATCTAGCTTCATGCAAGTTGTGTTTTCCTGGGCTTGCACAGATTTGTGTCATAATAGGTGTGTCATTACTGCTTTGCTGTCAAGACAGGTTTCTTTAATTATTCCTGTGTTCCGCAGCATTACTGAATTATGTTTGACAGATGCCCCAGAATATTAGAGATACTGTCTTTGTTCACACCTTCTTGCACCATCCTCTGCTAAGTTCCAGCACCCGGAGGATAAATGACAGCACTAGTTATACCATATTAGCTGCAAAACTGAGACTAGCATCCATGTCAACCCCCTGAATCCCCATACCCATGTGCAAATCATGGACAATGCCACTTCCAAACTCATTAACAAGAACATAGCTGTGCTGCAGACACATAGTGAATATGTGGAAAGAGCTTTTGTTCCATTATGATCTGGGTTCCAGCTGTGGGGGCACAGATTTAAAATGGTACAATAGTTGTAGGGTTTGTAGCCTGTTTCCAAAAGCTTTATAACATCCCACATCCTGAGTATTGGCATGTGACAAACAGGACAGTAAAATAAAGGCTATGTGGCATGTTTCTAGTGGGGACTGCTGCAGTTTCCTCTGCCCTCCTTAGATCCTCTTTAAAAGAAAAGGCACAATGCAGAGAAGTGTCCTTTTCCTCTATGAAGCTGTCTGACTTGATGCCTTTGTTAGATACTTCTAGGACTGAGATCATTTAAAAAATACCAACATGAATTTGATCAGTAACTAGAACCAAAGTCATGTGAGTTAGATCATGCAGATATTTTTCTTAGCTCAGACAAACTGGAGGGATAATGTAGCCTACCGCCTGGATACCTAATATTCTTTATGCTTTTGCTAGAGATACATGGTTTTTACAGCTGCAGAAGTTAAAAAGGCTATTACCACTAATTATGAGGTATTAAACAAGATTATGCTTGTAAAATAATACCAGCGAACTTGAAGGTGAACAAAGAACTTAGATGTTTTGTGTGCTTGTTTTAAAGGACCCAGGGTAAGTGGGTGGTCCAGCATTGGAAAGACTATATAGAAGGAGTCAATTCAATCATTCACCTTGAAAATTCAAACAGAGGCGGGTGGTCACTGGTCAAGGGACATGACCATATGAGCAAAAATGAACATAGGTGGAGAGGTAAGTCTTTGCAAAACTGAGTAGAATACACTGAGTACAACTGACTTTTCAGAGTTCATAAGAACTACAGGAAGTATGAACAAAGCCAAACTTCGTACTACATTAGTCAACTCATATTCTCAGGCTCTCTATAGCCAATGGAAAAATAAAGTTCCCTATAGAGGGAAAGTAATCACGTAAGTTGGAGCATCAAATGAAACAGTATCATCCGTTTCAGAAGAGCAGATTACAATTTTATTACTCTGGCACCCAGAAACTCATGATGTATTTGGTGCTAAACAGAAACCACTGCTACTCTCAAGAGTTTGTAATCTCAGCAAGCAAAGAAAAGATTCAGTGCCTGGAGAGCAGAAGGATGAAGAGATTCAATTACTTTCCTGAGGCTGCACATTAAGTGTATGGCAGAACTCAAAATAATACAGTCTTGTCTAATGTTCTTATCAGGGCTGGATGCAGCATACCATGAACAAGAAAGGGAGTGACCAGCCTTCACCCTGAAATTGCATTCATTCATATCTTCTTTCCATTATATATTTTTCCTGGGTGTGAGGAAGAAGGATCTGCTCTGAATTAAATCAGATCCTTTTGATTTTTCCAATTCTTTCAAGGAACAGAACTAATCACTTCAGCTTTAGTTTGTCCCCCAGCATGCACAGACCCAGTGCCTCAGACAATTTAAAAAATGCTGAACTTCACAGATGGAGGCAATCACAAAGCTTTGGTTAATTGTCCTGTATTTCCCATTCACACAGGAACACAGGAAAATGGAAACTCTGAATATTCACCTGCTTCCCAGAGCTTAGATTTGTTGGTAAAATGGACTGAAATATAAACCTCTGGATAAGCTTTCTCCCTGAGCTTGGCTGTTTTATGTGCTGTCTCGTTAGACTTTCTCACGCAAGTTTCAGTTGCCCATGCCTTGGACACTACCTACAGGAATGTGAAGAAGTTGTCTGGATTCTAACAACAGCATGGAATAAACATTCAGCTGAAATCTCGCTTTTGAAGGGACCAATGATACCTCTCCTGCAAAAAAAAAACAATAGTAAGAAATACACTTCCTCATTTTTTTTTCAGCATGAACACTTTTCAGAGTTAATACTTAGTTCAGAGTACAGAAAACAGCTTTCAGTGCCAGGAATGGGTCTTTATTTCATCCTCAACTGAGTCTCCACCATAACCATCAGCAATCATCTGAGTCTCTGCTATGAAGAGGAGAAGATATAATTCTGGAAAATCCTAGAATTTATGATTCAAGCTCATTCCTTTCTAAACTTTCAAAAAGCTCCAAGCAGGATGCTCAGCCATTTCTGCCTTTCAAATTCACCATCATCATGGTTACAACAGCATGGAAGTGATATCTGGAATTGAATGGACTGGAACTGATCTGACTTTTGTTAGAAAACAGTCTTGCAGCCTTCTGTCACCATGTGGTACCAGATCAGTATTCTGTCTTTCACACCATTCTCACAAGGAGTGGGAAGGAGGTTCAAGATGAATTGTCGATAACTTAGTTAAAATTCCCCCATACATACTACCAAACTAACTATGCTGGTACTAAGACAGCTATTATTTATACGGCAGCAGTGTGTAAAGGGCCCCAGTGACTTCCCTGTGCTGTATTTCTGTTTCCCTCTCCTGTCTTGCCAACTCCCTGTGCCCACTCTGGAAAGACAATGTGAGGCACTGAACTAGCCTCTTCAAATGTCATCTTGTACATTCAGGCCAAGATGTTTGATGGGAGATGACTCCAGCTGGGAAGCAGCCATGTCTGAAAGTCAGAAGCAGAACTGAGCCCAAGACGTTTACTTCCAAAGTAAAACTGGCAACTCTCCTGCTGTCTCCCAGTTCCACTCAGATACAAGTATTTCCAGCATTTTCTGCAGGAGGCAGCTTTGATGACTGATTGGAACTGCCTTTAGCACCTGGCAGGGCAGCTTCAGGGACCTGGAGCCTTTGGGAAATATGCTGCAGGACTTGATCTTTACCTCCTCAACAGCACACAGTTTTGTATGGTAATGTATTACAGCCTCCACTAGCCACCAGTGATACAGCCTCATTCCCATATACTGCATTTCTAGGACATTCTTTAACTTCAGAAATAGAAGCTTATGCCCAAAGGGAGTCTGAAGTCTCCTTCTGCAAAATGGTCTTTATCCACAAGAAAATGTTTTGACTTCAGAGGGACAAACCATGATCCTGGGCTCAGTATATGAGAGTAAAAATCTCTGTTAAACAGGATGATAAGGATCCCAGATCACCCTACCCAGCTTGCTTGAAAAACTAATGCATGTAATGAGAAGTTTCTAACCTAAGAACAAAAGAAAATCATTGATAAAGCATACCTAGATCTATGCCTTAACCAGTACACTTTCTTCCAGGCTCAAACACCTTAAAAGTCATGCAGATGTTCTTGACTTAAAGCAATTTACAATGTTTAACTTCAGTCCAGCTTTACACATTCTCCCTAAACAGACCAAAATATTATAAAACAATTAAGAGACAAAAAACTGAAGTTCATAGTAATCTGCAAGTTCTCCAGCTATTTCCTGCCTAATGTAGTTACTTTACTGATCAGGTTTCGATCAGCAACAATTTAGAGGATTTTTTTTCCTTTGGGTATTTTATTTACTTTGATGAAAATCCAAGTAGAAAAATATGTGTGCGTGTATATATATATATATATAAATATATACATAATATATATACTCATATATATATATATATATATATAAATATACAGAAAACTAAACCAGACATACAAGCTTTTCCAGAAAAAAGAAATTTCTGCTGAACAACTATTTTAGGGAATGTTACAGTTTCTGCTTTATGACTCTTCACTTAAATTCTTTTCAAATCAAACTAGCATTTTTTCATTAATATTCTCAACTGGATGTAAAGCCAGTTTTTATTCTGAGAATTTAATAGAAGAATCTTGAGCAGCTATACAGTTTCATTCATGCAGTGTTTTAGGTACATTAATGACAGGCATGAAACGAGCACTGTAGCGATGAAGATACTCTGTCAGGATGTAACGTACTAATGTACAAGTCAGAAGTGAAACTAAAAAATGATGAAGCAAGTTTGCTAGGCAGTGAATTACAGCTTGTTTCTCTAACCAGATGTTGGGTATGTCCAGATGAATAGGTGCAGACAGTTGGGATTTTACTCTACCATACTTCACACAAGCCAGATGGCAGCCAGCTCTATCCAAAAGCCATGTAACCATATGAACATGGCATCAAGCCTGAGCTAATATATCTTGCTTTTCAGCGCTGAATTCAGCTTCTGAATTGGACTTCTCCTATCTGGCGGGCTCAAAACATGGGCAAAGCAGATGCACAACTGCCTTCACTCACTCAGTAAAGCACCTCCTCAGAAGAATCATTCCCATGCAGTTTCCAAATGGGCTGTGATGCACTACAATGAAATATCACTTGAAGGCAAACAATTCAAGACAAAATACATTTCAATACAAAATGCAGTTATGCCAAACAACACTCCACCCCACTAAAGTGCCTCATCCTCTGTATCTTTCTTAAATGCATATATATTGTCCAGATCAACAACCACCTGATATATTTAGTTTTCTGGACTGACACTCATTGATGAGAAAACGTCTCATGGAGAAATTCTGAGTAGTTCTGCATTTAGTCCATGAGGTGAATTCTCATGGTAAAAAAAATGGTATATTGCTGATCTGGAACTTTTTGATGAAACATTTTTTTGATAAAAATACATTAATGTTTTGGAAACAAAACTTACTCTGCTTACCATTTCAACAGAAATGTATCTGTGTTCTTAGAGCTTGTATTGAATTTCTGGCCAAAACCACACTTGTCTGGGTGGGTGTCTGGATGGATAGGTGACTTGACCCACTTAAAGCTAGGTCTCATGAGAGAAGAAGCCAAGCATGGCTAAAAGGATTCCCATTATGGTGGTTTGCAACAGTTTCTTATGAGCTGAGAGTGAAGGCCACACAGAATTAAGTTAATGGAAAAAGTCATACTACCTTAAATAAGAAAAGATGACTAGATGAACTCCCCATTGATAATTTACCCCTTAGGGAGGAATACATAAACTTAACTTAATCAGATTATTTTAGTTTGGGATTTAGACTTGTAAAGAAAAGTGTTCAGAAAACAAAAGTTCAGAACAATAGAGCAAAAATGGCTATTACCTATTCAGAGCAAGTATGAAAATGCTGAAATGAAGAAGGTCAAATCTGCTTTTTCCAATTACTTGGGTTTTTCCAAAGTAAAGATTAGGTGTGTAGATGCCATACAGTAATAGTATGATACTGGGAATTATTTTATTGTATCATAGGAAAAACTATCCTAACAAAATACGAGAGATACGGATATGGATCCAACAGGAAAATGGAATTTGACTGCCACAAAATGCTGGTGTCACTCAAATATACCTTGCAACACTGACTCAGAGACAGATTTCAGGAATTCCGTTTGCAATTCAGCTTTCCTCTACTTGATATCTTTCATAAATCTTAAGGAGTTTTATATCTGTTCTTTCTATCTTCCTGCACCCCTAAGAGGTAAAGAATTATTATCATTTTATGCATAGCAGACTTTGACACAAAGAGCATGAATAAGTCACCCAAGATCATACAGCATTTCAGAGAGTCTAGAACACCAGCCAGGAGACCTGGCCGAGCATCCTATTCTCCCCACTTGACCAAATTTCTTCTTCTTGTAGGAATTGAAAGGATGGAAGCCAATTAGCCACCTGTTTCATTGTTTTGCATTTTCAAGGCATCTGATGTGTGCTAAGCAGAGCAATGTGCTTCACACATACAGGACCTCCTGCTATGCAAGAAGGCTGAAGTATCACACATGACCAGGACTTTTCACTGTGTAAAACATAAATTGTACACATTCCAGACTTCGGTTTCTATTAAACAAATGTTTTGACTGGGAGCACTGATTCCATTTCACCTCTGTTGTTTCTGATTTCCTATTGCTGTTTCCTTTCTTTCCACTCCTCTTCCTCTTCCAACACTGGTGCCAACATACTGGCCACACACACACACACGTCATGGTTGCTACTAAGCCAGCTGGCAGGTGGGGGATATTTTTCTTGCAGTATATGTATGTCTGGATGACTGCTCTTGCTGTGTGACTGACTTAGCTGTTGGCACTGCTTTTGGCTGTGCTATACTCTCTGGCATTATTTTAGTTCCAGACGTTTGATGGGTTGACTCTCCTGTTTTGTTCTCCCAGACAGTATTTTTCAGTATTCCCTTTTTTCCAGCCTAAGACCTGGCTGTGTGGGTGTCTTTTAATGATGTTTGCACAGCTCCAGGCCTTTCTGTCACTTTATACAGCTGTGAAGGGAATTGTGGTGTATAGGTATCTATGTGTGTATTCATGCAATGCTGCTCTATGGTTACATGCTTCCCACTTGTTGTATATGCTTCTGTATGTGCACATGTGTATGTGCACATTCTTATACCCTCCTGATTTTGTGAGTATGTCTGTGCATATGTGCATGCATTTCCATTGATGTGTTCATTTGTATAGTTTGTGTATACCTGCATGTGCATATTTCTCAGTGTGAACAGATAATGTCCTTTGTATATACAGAAAAAAATATTTCAAAAGTATTATTAAAGTTGCAAAATCAAACAGCAGATACATGAAAATACTATAATTCAGTTTGCTTGCTCATCTTTAATTCTGACTCTGTATGTATATCTGCTGAGATAATCTAAAATCACAGCTATTGATTTCTAATTAATTTGATGCTCAAGGAAGACTTACTCTGGGAAAGCTGCATGGCACAAGTGTCTCCTGCCTCTTTTATTGCAAAAGCTGATTGCTTTTTAGAGAATGAGGCAGATGATTACAAAATGAAGGTCCTCTGGATCTTGATCCAGCATGTCTCATCCTTCCAGACTTCCCTTTGCAGTCTTTCTATATCCTTGGTGACTCAGTCACCTTGCCTAGTTCTTTATTCTGATCTCAAATTAATTTTGCAGCCATTTCGAGCTTTCACTAGCTCTCCATCTCTTCTCTTTCCAAACTAGCCACAGTGTCAGCACCAGAACTGTTAATGCAAGTTCCTTCTGCCTTTGGCATCCCTCAGTTATATGCCCACGCTATCTATTCCCTGCTTTTTCCCCAAATACCTAAACAATTTTCAATTCATGTCACTTTTGCCTTCATTGTTAATGTGTAAAATATGCTTACGATGTTCAATGTTTGACAATCATAACAACAGGCAATTAAGAACAAAAGAATAAAAATAGATTTCTACTATTATTATGAGCAGTTCAAGGTTCCTTTAACACCTGAAGGACAGACCAAACTCTGGTTTAGAAGCTCAAAAGAAGTACAAATGACTCAAAAAAGTATGTGAAAAGCCAATGGCCTAACTATAGGATTGGCATATTCAAACAGTAATGAATGTTTATGAAGTGGTATAAGAAACATAACAGCAAGGTTTCCTGAACCATTTTGTTACAAAATGAAGTATTATTTTTCAAGCCCTAAATTCTGTAATTTTTGATGGCAATGTATTTTCACTGAATGGTGAAAACGATACACATATAAATATATATGCAGCACTGGTAAAATGGTGACATCAGTCAACAAGCAATGCTTGTGGATGCACACTATGCACTACCCGATGAGAGGAAGAAGTTATGTAACTGCAGCTGAATAGTCACGCAAACATCCTGAAGACACCACTAGAGCTTCACCTCACAAACATAGTGAAAGACAGGAAACCACAATAGGTAAGAGCAAAGTAGCCAACGATTTCTATCTACAGAAGCAAAAAACCAAATTCCAAAGAAAGAACATATAAATACAGTCCAAACTTTATCATATATGCATAGCTGCGTGATGACTGCCACGTGCTGTCAGGGACTGTAAGCACACAGCCCAGCCCCATATGTGTTGAAAATAAAGTAAAATACTCCTGAAGAGTCTTACAGGCATTGAATAAGTTCGGTAACATTTCTTTAATGAATACACTTCCATGGGCTAGTATGACACTTCAAAACTATTACAGTAACTAGAAACTTTTCAAAATCAATGTCAGCTTTGAGTATGCTGGACCTAGAGTTTAGGGCTCTGAGTATACACTTGTAGACACCTGATAACAAGTCTTTTCCAGAAGTCTTCCACTCATCAGTCTCACTGAAGGAACGGGGATGTATGCAATGCATTATAGCTCACAAGCTATATAGCATTTACAGCCAGCCTGTACAGTTACACTGGCAAGAAACTTCCAGTGCTAAGTATGTGGTTCAATGGAGAAAGTGTTATTGGCTAAGCTGCACCAATGACATTTAAAGAAACATTCAGGCTATTCTACTAGGGTTTTTCAAAAGGGAAATTACTTATGTTTACTCTGGAACATTTTTTAGAAACTTTTCCTGCTCATATACTACTATTAAACCATACAAGTTTTCCTACTACTACATAGCCATTTTTCTTTACCCTTGAAAGTATACTGGAAATAGAATTGTTCGGAATGCAATATAATTTTGTTTTCATTACTATTAACAACAGATTTCACTTTCTACTGAAGATCTGTTATTGCAATTCATGCTGCACTAATTACATTCCTTAACATTGTTAAGTTGCTTAAAACCACAGATTTCAGGAATCAGAAATGTGACTGGCCACTTCAATCAGAAATGCTACCCATTCCAAATTAGAAGCTGGATGCATATAAAGTAACTTCTTGATTTATGAATGTTCTTTCCAATAGCTCAATTGCTAGAAATCCTAACAAAAGACAAACACAAAAATACATAGACTATGCCTTAATTAAGTCCCAATTCTAATACCTAAAAACTGTTTCTGGATTTTCCACAATTATCTGTTGGCTGTTAGTGTGATGCATATGTGCATTAGAAAGGTTAGTTAATTTGTATTTCTGAAGTAATCTATGATCTTAGTAGTAAAATATTTTTAATATAATTTTCTTTTTAAAAAGAAAGCCCTTCTCTTCAGTTTGGTACAGCAATAAAAATTTGAATTATCACCAAATTAAAATGTATTGTGCAGGAAAATTTTAACATATACCCGTATAACTCCCTCCAATTACTTTATTTCAACCAGCTGGCCAAAAATTAATCCAAAAGTAGCAAAATACATCATTGATCTATTTTTTTTTCATGCCTGATTAAAATATCAGTGGAATTTCTTAGAAAACCTATTTTTAAAAAAAATTTCTAGCCAACCTAAATTAGATTGATAGAGCTAGAATTTTCAATCCACAAAACAAACCTAACCACATAAATTGCTCTTCTTCAGATCGTCCCAGCACATCAACTGCTGTTTTACAGGCATACCATGTTGCCAACAAAGCCTCAGCGCCTTGAGTCATGAGTTGGGCAGTTAAGCCCCCCTTCACTGTACCAGTAACTCTTACTCGACTAGGGCAGAGAATGGCACTGCCTCTGCTGGAACTCCCATGGACTGGCCAAAGCAGGGAAGAAGAATGGAGACAAGCGCTTCTTCACTGGCAGCCCTGGAACACTCCTGCCTGATTGCAGCCTGAGTGGTACACCCAGAGGAATGGTAACAGTGTTCTTGGAATTCTTGAGAAAATTACGAACTCGGGTTGCAGCCAGGTTGCTGATGACCAAAGCCAACCATCTCACAGCCCCATAAACAGCCGTCCTAAAGTGACACCCCTTGAGCTCTCCTGGACCGCAGCAGGCTGTGCCCAGCATCCCCCTCTGAGCGGGACGCCACTCAGAGCTCACAAACCACCAAGTCTGTGACAACAGGGGGACCGGCGTGGAAAGTCGATGATGGGGCCTGGGCTGAAACCCCTGCTCCTCCAGGCTCAACCCTTCAACCGCTGAGGAATGCAAAAGGCACTAGATATATTTCACTGAACGTGGGGGCAAACTTTTTAACAGGTATGCATTGTTATAATACACATTGCAAGCTTGAAGTAGTTAGGTTGTGATTTAAAACAAATTTTACTGATTTGCTTTGCTGCTAAAATCTTATGGGTAATCTTGAATTGTGAATAAACTTTCTCTCTCCCCCCCCACCTCTCCCCTGCCTTTAAATCTAATCCATTGTCCAAGTCTGAGACTAGGGACTGATCCAGCCACATCTAAACTCTGTGAGAGTTTAGAAAGCAAGGGGATCTATTCTGAACCTTGTGACTCAGTGGAAGGGACTGCCTTAGTCTTTACACCACTCTCTATATCTTTCCTATTAGATATAAAACATTGACCAAGTCTGAAACTAAGACCAGATTTAGCCACACCTAAACTCTGTGAGTTTAGAAAGCAAGGGGGCTTACCCTAAATCTCATGACTCAATGGGAGGATCTCTTTTACCCACTTACACCTTTATCTTTATAAACTGCTTACAACTCTATTCTGACTTGATTTCAGCTTGATTTATCTTTGTGCGTTTACTCCATGTAGTAAGTAAGAGAGTGAACTTCGCCACTGAATCTTGTGCAGTCGCATTTCCACAAATTCATATCAAATCTATTTCACTCAAACTCTTTCATGGTAATTCCTTAAGCAACCTGACCTAACCACTCCTTTTGCAACACAGTCCCTATCCCAAAGAGTTTGCAGTTGAAATGTAAGATAACACCACTTCTGATCCATTACAGTTTTGTCTGAAATACATCACCACTCTTGAGGCATTGTCTTATTTAGCTTCAGTGAGTCAATCCTTCTTTTAGCAGCTCTACCAAAAGATATTCACCTCTATCCTTCCTGACCTATTTCTTAGCTTACTCTGGGCTACAGAGTCATCTTAGTTACAAAGTGACACACTTTCTCATTAATTTTTCATTCTGAATTATTTTCAAAACAAAAATTATTTTGATGTATAAAACATTTACAAGACTTCAGAAGTTCAATAGAAAACCACTGCAATTATTTCAAAGTAATAGTTTATAAATAAAATTAATTATAGTATCTTTAAATTTAAAACATAGCTCTGTACTAATCTCTATTTGAGTAGCTCTATAAATTAAGCACAAACTAGTAATTTGCCTAACTGAAGCCTTGTGATCTAAAACTAACTGAAATCATCCACAAGCTTCATGCAAATGATGTTGAAATGCATCTTTTTGCACAACAAAACACAGGTAGAGAACAGAAGGATATATGCAGTAGATATTACAAACTACACACATATGCTGAAGATAGAAAAAATAATTTAAAGAAACAACTATAAAACTTATTGCACAGGCTATGATATTTCATATAGAATATTTTTTAAAGAATGGCAGAAGGTTGAAACAACACACTGGATAAAAAGATACTTTGTCCCAAGGGCAAGTACTGTAGTGATCAATCACATCTTGAATTGCAGGAACAAAATTAACTAACTTGATGGAAAGCACCACATTGCAATAAAAGATATTATACACAGATGAACAGGAATTGAGAATGCTATTTATTTGAAACAGCAGGTATAATATACTGTTCCTCTGTACCTCCTGATGGAATATTTCTAAATGGGCTACCCATATTTTGCAACATGACTGCACTTTGATTTATGGAGCCAAAGTAAATGATATTCTACGCCAATGAAAATTCCTTGCAAAGGCAGTTTTTCCCATTTCATTTTAAAGTGAATATGAAAAGAAACACATAAAGAGAACTTCTTTTTAATAAACATCGCTATGTAAAATGCATGATACATGTATGAAAATACGTTTGTATATGTGTACAAGGGTATTTTCTGTATAGAAACGGGTTTTGATACAGGAAAGGTGGGAAATCACTTTGCATATATGCAGTAGCACAAATAATACTTCCTGTCTGAGGGGTGGAGATAGTGAAAATAATTCACTGGTTTGTTTTACAAGAGAATGAAATCTCCTCAGTAATTTTGTGTTAGTGTGTTAACAGAGGGCACAACCAGTAAGAAGTATCAATGTGCTAGCTGCCTGGCAAGTGATAGTAGACATGCAGCTGATGGATGTAATGCATGCCAAATCATGCATTACATGTCATGGGAAGATTGCAATACCTGATACAATGATGGTACTTGCATGGCTAGCATGAGTTCATCATGTTTAACTTGATTTCACTTTCAGTGCTACCATTTAGCCAGTGAATAGGGAAGTGGAATGGTCACTAAGTTAACACACTAAGTTTAGGCACCTGTAATTCCCCATCCTTAGGGATATTCAGAGGACCCAATTTCAGTCACCTAACTTAGCTATCTTTGTGGTGGAATCCACCTCACATAACGTTGGATGTGTAAAAGCCAGATGCCTCATCTTTCCAGAGAACTGTAACTTTAATCTGTGGGTGTCATCACCAGCCACATCCAGATTCTGCAGAAATCAATCTTAGAAAATAATTCTTTGGCATGCACAGTATGACAGTTATTGGAATTAATCCTTTCTCACATTACCCTTTGTTGTTAGGCACATGAAGTAAATGCTACCGATCTGACTGGGATAAAAGTAGATTATATTGCATGAACAATTCTACATTAATAATAGGAATGAAAGGAAAAGATGAAAACATTTCACGCTAAAAATAAACAGAAGCATTATATAGCTCGGTTCAACCAAAAAATCTATGCAAATCTAACAGAAGCCAACAAATCTCCCCACAGATTCTGCTGGGAAAGTTGGACAGAATATTTGGGGAATGAGATCTCAGTGCACCTTGAAATCTCTTTTCACTGTGACAATTCAGATATTTTCAGTGGGACTTGGAAACCTTTCAGAGGAGAATTTGAGCAGATGACCCTTCCAAGCTATTCATTCTCCACTTAGATGACTACAGTTTCAACAGGACTACAACATCAGTATCGTAACATTTCTTTTGCTTCACTTGTAGTATACGTACTTTCTCCCCCTCTTACTGATAGTTAGATGTAATTACCATATTCATTCTAAGCAGCTTTTCTCCCTGCAATGCACTAAACTCATATTGTATCATCCCCTTCATCATTCAATCCCATGGCATTCTCTGCCTCATATCCTCCTACCTCTCATTATCTCAGCTCCTGTTCTTGGAACACACTTGCACTGACAAATTAACTTTTGACCACATCAGAAAGGGTAACTTCACATTTTTCCTATTTACACCTCAACCCCTGCCACATGAAGACTCCCTGTATAAAAACACATAGTCAAGGCAGAATTACTTTCTACATTTCTTGGTAAAATCACAATTCATATTTACAGCAGCTAACAGTACTTATTATTTGGAAGGGGGAAGAAAGAAGACAAAACTGTTCAGAAGCACTGAATAAACCAAGTGGACAACATGATAATGTTTCTGAAAGATTTTTCTTCACCTTGTGATGTCTATCACTTTTGCAAATTGACCAACATGGATAATTCAGCAGATCATAACTCCTATTAGGGATGGCAAAGTAGTATTGTTAGGCTGGTGTGAAATGTCAGAATCAATCTTTTATTTCCTGTCAAATAAAAGAATAGGCTACTTTCTCCTCCTTCCATCCAGCAAGGACACTTTCCTTTGAGAAACCTGCTGCATAATTAGTCCTTCTCCTTCCTTCCCAAGCTGCAAGCTTTCAAAATCTGCCAGCTGAGACACCTGCCACCTGTGCTTACTTGCCCTCCCACTGAAGGTCAGATACCATTCCAGAACCTTAAAAAGGCCGTATGTCCTGTCACTAGGAGGATTTTCTTCCACGCTTGTCATTGTACTGTTGAACCATTTTTCACTGCAATAAAGCAGGGATTATTTAACAGTGATCTGCAATATGTTTTCAGTGACATTTATTGTAAATCCCTTCTGCTGTAAAAGATCCTGTAACACACAGGTCATGAAGCATCCCTGAACTTATCAGTTCCCTTTGGAATAGTTTGCTAAAGTCCTTATTTCTTTTCTGGGAATAAGGAGAAAAGAATGAGTGAAGTCTCTTTGGCAATGATAAGTAACCCCATGATGAACTTGCGTTCTCCGAGTCATGAGTGCAAATGGTATTAAATGCAGACTATTAGCAAGAAGATGAATGTACTAAAAAACTATCTTTGGGGACTAGGCACCACTGACAAGTACTGGAAGGCCTTTTGGTAAATACATCCCTTCTGAATGCATCATCATCAGTGGGTTTATTCCAGGTCTGGACCATGTTGCCATAACTCTGCAATGGCTTTCAAGAGTTTATAAAACATATGAGCAAATTAAGCAAAGGCAGTAAATAATAATAAAATACTTTACATTTCCAAAGCCCTTTGATTCTGAAACTCACAAGGAATCCAATTATAATAACATTTAGGCATGAAACAATGTCAATTAGCACTTAGTATGATTTTCCAAAATTCCTAATATAGATACCAACCTCCTTCTGAAAATGCCATTAGGACCATATACATCTGCATCTTAAGACATCCAAATACCTTCTTAAAAAAATATATACGTGCATAGGTGCTCTACTACAGTTAAGTTGCCTTATAGGTTTTGGTTTAATGGAAATCTTAAAACTATTCTGCAAAGACACTATTGAAATAGCAAACTAAAATCAAATGCAAGCATTATTCTGTTCATCCATTTCATGAAGCTGCCTGTTAGACATTTACTTATTTAAATTTAAATTTATTTACATTAAAATTTAAAGCCATCTAAAATTTTACCTATGAGATTTTAACTGAATTATCATACTTTCTAACTTTTCTCTAAATGCAGAAAGAGACGCAAAGAAATGTCCCCACAGAGCACTCTATCTCACATCCACAAGCACCAAAAAGTCAGTGCTGCCCCTCACCTGCCCTAAGGAATTGCTCCTCACATTCTGCACCACATTTTCCATTGTCCTTGAAGTACTTGTTCCTCTGCCTAGGTCCAGTATTGGAGTCCCTGCCAGCTTTGAATACCACAGTGCCCTACCATGTTCTCTGCAACACTGCCATCCTTGGGGGTAGTGTCCATCTCAGTTTAACACTAGTGATTTATAAATCTCATGGGCTGTAGCTAGAGTGAATTCTGAATTGCTGCTACACTAAACTTCCCTTGGACTGCAGCCTGGATCCACCTCTGTGTTCTTGTAACTGAAGATGCCAGCACGACTGTTTAATACACCATTCTCCATCCTGTCAAACTTTCAGTGTTGGCAACTAATCATAGTTGCTCTCTTTACTGTATTCTTTTCTTTACTGCTTCTTTACAGAAACTACTCACCCAATTCTTTAATCCAGCGCTCCTTAGTTTCTATTACAGTCTTTCAAATTATTTTCTATGACAGTCTTTCAAATTTCTTCTAATGACCTCTCTTCTCATCTGCTGTCTTTATACAAACTACCATCATTTTCCTGGAAAAGTCAACCATAGGTGTGAATTCCAGACCAGCCACTACAGTGAGAGCTTTGAAGCTGAATAAAACACACCTCAAATCAAGACTGTTTTTAAATAGAAAGGGACCAAGATTATTAAAGTGGGTAAGGAAGATGTGAAAAGCACCGTATTAAGCCAGCTTTTGTTATTTAGTATTTCCTAGGGACCCACACCGCACATAGCAAGGACTTGCTACTGAGTGCGGAAATGAGCCATGGCAAGTTTTTAATGTGCTTTGTTATGCTTTAATAGTCAAACCCATTAAACTATAAAAACGTAACGATGCTCATAAAAACTTGACACTCCTCACTAAAGACAGGGCCGCTGGAAGCTGCCTCTGCTTCAGCACAACCCTGCTGAGCCACTTTACTAGCTCTCTGACTCCCAGCTCTGGGACATGGCGGCACCACGGCTGCTTTCAGCTCCTATGGAAGGAGGCTGACCCACCAAAAACACAAAGTACAAGCTTAGATCTTTGACTACAAACTTTTACTGCCTGCTGCAGCCCTTTCCAATTTCAGAACACATTGCTTCATTGCTTCACAGCTGTCTCACTGAGCAGAACTACAGAGGCTAGACCTTGGTGGAGCCAGAAGTCTACTATGCAATCTTTGCCCATCTCACTTGGACTACTTTATTAGATCATGTCTATTTCTCTAGTGAAGCTCTGTGAGATACTAAGATGCTGGCAAAAATGGTCTCGAATAACTGTTTTAACTTACGCAGGTTGTACTACAACACTTTAGCATCAGAACACCATCCAACGGTACACTGAGCAACAGAGTTTAGATATGTCTTCTGTTTGTTTTTACAACATTTCCTCAAGAGAAGAAGCATGAATGAAGAAATTAAATTATTTCTCTGGCCATGGAAGTATCTTTTCGTTTGGAGTTTATATATAAAAAACCCCCACCCAATATATGTAGTCTTTTCTTTATGTAAAAGAAAGTGCACTGTGCCTTGGAAGTGCATCTTACATTTATAGCAAAAGCTGGGGGGGGGTTCAGTAGCCCTTAGTTACACAGAGAGTTCTTTCTACTGTTTCAAATAGCCCTGAAGAAAACTCCATCTCCTGAAAACCCCAGAAGGCAATGTGCTGCCAAAGAGATGCAGCTGAATGCTTTATTGAACTGATTTTGAATTAACCAGGCAAGTCAGATATCCATCTGATGTGAAGGTGTGAGGAAGATGTCCATGTCCCTAAGACTATCACTAACAATCAGCAATTACTTATCTAATATTTAAAACAAGGTACTTAATTTACTTCAGAACTGCTAATTAATTTAGCAGTTTTAAGATCCCTTCTTTTCATGCAGACTATAAGCAACTTGTTCTGCACTTTGGATCCTTCTAGAGAAGCTCATAACAGATAAGCCAGATGAAGAACTGAAATCAGATTTAACATTTTATTTGATCTGCACAGCTGCTAAGACACTGATAAGTCTGCAACAGAAGACACAGATCTTACTGAAGATCTAGAGTTTACAAAGCATTTAATGTTGGGCACAACTGCACCATACTTTTAGTGTTTACACTTGCTACTGCTTCAATCTTCTTATATTAATAAATGCTGAAATATGAATTTACATTGCAGATTTACTTCTTTGCACACAGACTTTGTCAAGTTCACTACCCAGACTGGTACATAATTACCCCATGGCTTTATAAATACAAGGTTGGATAAGACTCATTTTTTCCATTTGCAAACAATACACAGAAATAGGGCTGGCAAGAAGGTCACCCATTCCATTCTCCTGTCCCACAGCAGGTTCAATTCCACCTAAACATTCATCACAGTTGTTTGTCTTTCAGGTTCATAAAAAGCTCCAACCTGCAACAATACACATCTCTCCTAGTGATGTTTTTTTCAGTGAAAAGGTTTTGTTAGCCTTCTCAATGACAGGAAATCCAGCAGATCTGACAGCTATTCTACGCTGCTTCTGCAAACGTTATATTAATAAAATTGCACAGGTATTCCATTTGAACATAATAAAACCTGGAATACAGGATCAAAAATATATGAAAACAATGCTGAACATTATTAATGCATACAAGTAGTTTCAACTTCTAAAAACTTCTAAAAACTAGTAATTTCAAGTAAAATAACTTGCTCCCTGCATTTTTTTGTTTTCTGACATTAGAGATAAAAATAAATATTTACTGGTTTTATGCCTATATGGTTAGGAATGTAGAGTTTACACCTATCTGAGAGTCAGCACGGTAGTTTACTGTACTCTGATCACAAGCTGATTACCCATATTTCTGAATTTTCCTGTCCTACCCATCCCCACCAGGAATGCAGTAGAGCTGGCCCAGGGAATTCACATTAGCTTGCAGAAACTTAAAAGTACTGGTGCATAAAGTGGAAATAGCTATTTGATGTTGAAATCACTAGCATGTAAAAACCCATGAATGTACAATGCCATTATAGGTGCATAAAGGGATTGCCATGCCATTAGATCAGTGGTCCTTTTAATCCAATACTGACTAACCCATCAATCATTGATGGCAGATTTTTTAGAATCTGTTTGTTCCTTCTGTTCCACTGATGAGTTGATAATCTAAAACCTTGTATTAGAACAACTTTTCAGAGCAGAAATTCATTGAACTTACATGCATTTATACCTCTAAGTACTGAAAAAGAAATCTAGTGTTAGCTTCATGATTCTTCTGCTCCAATATATATCTACAAGCTTTTTTCATTAATTTGCTATAAAGCAATTCTGAGTGAGTGTTATGGAATTTCTGGTATTTCTACTTTCTGTGGAAAGAAAACGCTCTGCACAGAGTTTGGGAGAAAGAGCTGGGAAAGTGTTCATATTTTTGTCATTCATTCAGATGATGACTGTTTTTTAACATAACATAAACATGCCAAGAATAGGCCTTAGTTTACTTACATCTATGTACAACTATGATAAATAGGGGGGAATTAAATTTATAACTGAAAATATCAGATAAAAGATGCCACAAGATACCAAAAATTAGTATGATACCTCATTTAGAGTCATGTTCCTATTTTTCTCCACTCAAATACTTCAATCCATTGTTTTAATTGGTATCTTCCTAAGAGCTTGAGAGTTATATGTTAATGAAAAGTTAGTGTAAGATTGAAGAACAAAGCATTTCATTTCAAAGTTTAATTTTTCAATTTACAGGGAATGACTATTCCGGTGGAGTTTCAGCTGATGATTTCTGTGGTTGCTAGTCTGGCATGATCTCTTTCTGAGCAAGCTGAGATCAATCATAGCAAGAATTTAACAACTGACAAGGCCAAATCCATCTTGGGTACAACTCCAAAGTTAACATAGTGACGTTACATTTTGGCCCACAACTTAGTATAACAGAAAAACAGAAAACATTCCCTTCATATTATTTTAAAACAAGCAAAATACCCATGTGGACCCAAACTACGCAACAGTGATCTGTGGAGTCAGTTTATACACAGTGTGTGAATTCTGCTTACTACCAGGGATTCTGTTTATGGAAATCATAATAAAAACTCCAAGCTCTAATCACCTTCTGTGTTGGTTGTTGGGGTTTTTTAAGCATATTGAATGTAATATGGGATGATAACCTGAATGACTTTTTCAAATGAGACAGCTGAATGGTGAAATCCTCAGGAAAACAAGTGTTCTGCACTCACCCAGTCAAGCAGATTTCTGCTGAAGGCTGGAGGACCGAAGAGGATTTCCTTAGAAAGAGGTGAGAGATGTTGGTATCTCACTTCAAAACTGTGAAAATGAGAAAGAGGCATAAGGGTTGAAGAAATATGGAAAAAGGGATATACCTGGAGAAATAATTCTGCGGAGTTGTTGACAAGCCTGAAGAGGAAGGTAAGTGCTTACAAAGAATAAGAAACAAGAGAAGAGGCTTCAGAAGCAAGGCAGATAGAGGCAATAGCTCTCATTAGACCAACAGCTATGGATGGAAAATTCAGAAAAACTTCTAGCCTCCCTATGCTAGTTATCAAATACAAAATATTACCTCTAACATCAAAACTTGTCCTGACTCTCACCATCATTCCCACTATACAATTACCACTGATTCAGACCAAAGTCACAAAAGGTTCCTGTACTCCCAAAGGCATTCTGATCTACTAAAAAAAAGTAAAATATTCCAAAGGGGTATGGAATCACAGTCAAAGTAACATGTATGTGCATTTACTCTTTTACCTGGAACTACACATTCCCTGTAGAAGTTTAATTTAAAAAGAAAAGAAAAAAAAAAAGTGTGCTTGCAAACCTGTTAAAACCTCTCAATCTCTTTGCTTTCATCTATCCTAAAGAAGAAGTCACTTTCGCGTTCAGCACACATGCTCAGGGAAAGACTGCATCTAAAACTACGTGTTTTGCAGTATTTGAAGGGTTGAGGGAAGGATTTCAGCATGGATCCAGACAATTACAATATTAATACCACACACTCTCATGCCTCTGATGGTGAAACAAAGAGCATGTTCTCCAGAAAGATGACAAATAGACCTAGGCAACAAAATGCTCCCACATCTCATACAGACTAAGAGAAGCTTAAGATGCCATATTGATTTAGTGTATTCGGGTCAAACACAGATGCTTGGGAAGTTTTCACAGGGGGCAAATACCCTAGCATGTCTGCCATACTTAGTATTAAATTTTTACTAGTATAAATTATCATCCTTTCCATTAACAGAACTACAGAATTTTTAGGAACTAAAGCTCTCTGGGAGATCATTCTTCACCCTACCTCAGGGCAGGATCAGCTCTGCTTAAGTATCTGCAGCATCATATTAAGTTCTGTGGTACTCAATGCACTCTGAACCTAAACCAACATTCAATTACATCTATGGAAGAGATACCACTGTTCTGAGTCAGGCTTTAGTACATTCATAGTTGCTTTTATTCATTACTTCAATGTTGGCCTTTCTGCAAAGAGCATGAGAACCACTTATGCTTGCATAGAAACCATACTGCAGTTCAAAGAAAAAAAGAGTTGTATCTGAACGTACAGGGGAACCCAAACTCAACAAATTTTAAATAAAAATAACATGTAAATCTTAAATATCAATTAAAATATAACTTCTGTTGTGAGTTTTCTATCACTTGCAATTAAGAAAGCATGGATCCTTAATACAGCTGTTATAGCTCAGGGGAGAGCTGTGAGCACCAAGCGTATCTCACTGGGCCAGGTTCTCCCATAAGGACTGTGCAGGAGGTCAGCCAAAGCTATCATAAGGCTTAGAAGGCTATGAATATGCAAGCTGGAAACACTGAGACTACCTGACAGACCTGCTCGCTGGAAAAATGCTACAGGATCATAAGTGATCCCAACTGTCACCCTACGGACAGGACAGTGTCCCACACACGACAGAGCAACGGGCTAGCCTTGACTTAGGGGCACGCTTGCCACCTGCTGGTCGGCAGCTGCTCATCACGCCTCTAACCCCAGTATTTGTCTAATCTAGTCCACCACGTGCAGAAACCCTCCTGTACTATCAGCACAATACATCCTCCTCTCGTCTGCAGCATTACTCAGACCAAGAAAATCCTGGAGAGGTCCCAACCCAATTTGCAAGAAGATCTTTGCAAAACCAGCTGTGGTCATGGATGGCTCCCAGCTGCTGCTGCCTTTCCCCCACCCTTTCCACAGCCTTCAAGTTCCACTTGTAAACAGGAGTCTGAAGATGGATATTACAGCTGGCCATCTTACCACTGATGCAGGGTATAAGCAGCATGATGCAGTCTCATCAAGCCTATCTAACCCACCTCCCATCCCCACTTGTTCTCTTGAAAAGCACTAGTGTTTACTCTGGCAACTGTGGCTCAGCAGGTATGGATCTTGCCTGTTAAGTGCATCAGGCTGAGCTCTGAATTTGTACTGAACACTGACCTCAGTAAGAGTCTTTGCTGCCTAGGAAACAAACTGAGTAAAAGGACAGGAAATTCAAAGCCCTATAGGTTGCTGGCTGAAACTTAAAGACTGGTGCCTAGGGCTGCTTGAAATATTTCTTTAAAATTGCTTCTGAACAGGAAATTGGATTTAAACACCACCACCACCCCTTCCTCCCTAAAGCTGTCTACTTTTGCTTCAGTCACAATCTGTATGGTCTGATTGCCTTGTGCTCTCATTCTCCTGCATGGTCTGTAGCTTCCCTCTCCCATGTATCCCAGGAAAAGCAATGGCCAGGCACTTGTGATGCACCCTCTCACAGTAAGAAGACACCTCTGAAACAATGACAGGAGCTACTGCAGTTCAGGTGAGTTCCAAGACAGCATTATCAACCTGGATGAACCAGGTTTCCAAGAAATAGTTACCACTGGAATTTCCACTAGAAAAATTTGCTTCCCTTTCTTAATGCGAAAAAATATCTAGCCTTTTTTCTTCCTAAATGGCTCTGTGTGGTGGTACACAAGTCAGTGAAAGTTGAAAGTGCCTGCGTGAAAAAAATAAAATAAAACATGGTCTTCATTTCAGCCCAGTGTCTAGTAACATCACAGAATTACTCGTTCTGCTAATACCAGCTGACACCTTTGCACTTAAGTCACCTATGCATGGAGAAAATCCTTCAATAGAGCCTGACAGCTTCTGGTAGCAACAGAATGGGACATGCTTGTCTGGTAATTGCCTATGCCATCCTCATTACAAGCATAAATGGTGGACCTCAAGGTAGCAACACAAGTCTCTGGCTCCAAATAGACAGACCTGTCATAAATGTATGTTCTGAAAGTCTTCAAATATGGAAGAATAAATCCTGAACTCTCAGTGAGATAAAACTGGAAAAGCAATACATACTCGTGACATTATTGTTACTGATGGGGATAAGGGATTAATATGCCAATACCTGTTATGTACCAGCTCTGCAGAGAGAAACTGAAGTTAAATCCAGTCTTGCAAAACACTAATCCTGAGGCTGAATAGTGCATGTGCTATCATATGCCAGTGAAACTAGCGGAAGAGGAAGGTGCTCTCTGGCTCATACAACCACCCTCAGAGTGAAATTCATCTTCTGCACGTCTCAGCTAGCTAGTATAGTCTTTTTTTTATAGCCAGTGAAAAGCAACAGGCACCCCTACAGCACAGATCACATGAACAGTATTGGGCATACACAGTAGGGTGGGACAAATTATACTAGATTGTACTGAGTCTGTGCATCTTGGTTCCTAGCTCTTTACTTTCTGTAATTACGCATCATTGATAGTGTGGTAAGATGTGAATAGACACAATTCCAAAATAAACTTTTGTCACTAAAAATGAAGGATGGGAACCCCAGCAGGGGGAAAGGCTATTCTTGCCACAGACTGGAGCGTGGATCCAGAACAGAAATCCAAGGTGAGAGCTTGTTCTTGAGCTGATGGAATGGACTGGGATAGTGAGTGCTGCTTCTCAAGAGGCAAAGATTTCCCTGTGAACAATTGGCACTATCTGATATGCCCAAACTCTTCCTGCAACATCGAGAGTCTTCCAGGGCTCTGGATCAGCTCTGAGCATTCTGGTTGCTCTAACACCTAAACACCACTATGACTCTTTGTTCTTTTGGGGGTATAAAGATAATTTCACTGCTGTTCAGGAAATCTGAGCAAAACACAAAAGCTTTTTTTACTGACTGTATATCGTTCTTGTCACACCATGTGATTTTGGATGGAAGATGAAAGGGGTTTTTAAGAGTTCTGCCATCAGTTTCTATGAGAACCTGCAGCCCACTGCATTTCATTCAGTTAACTTCTAATTAATAAGTTATATACTTAAGGAATGGGTTTGTATGGTCCTAGCTAATTTTGTAGCATTATACATAGCAAGGTATTTTTGTGAGTGAAAAATGAATGAGCTCTCCTACAGTAAGTAGTAACCAGAAATCTGGACTGAAGCCCAAATTCAATAATAATTTATTTTTCGTTAACTTCCCTGGAGTTTTAACCTTTATTATCCCTGGTACTGATTTTATTATTAAAGTCAGGCATAATTATTTTAATATAGATAGATCTAACCTAAAGGGAGTTATGTTATTTTACCATAGAACAAAAAGAATAGATACTACTGGTGCCCTGTATCCCCTCTTATATATTTCCCTACATTAAGTTCTACAATAAAATACAAACACATGTCAGAATAGTTCCTTTGTATAATTTGTCTAATTCCATAAGAAAATATTATCGGGGGGGAGGGGGGTGTTTACATATAAGATGTTATTAAGGGTGTGTAACACTATTTATATCACAATGATTTTAGCAGGAAGCCTAGATCTGCAGTTCAAAATCTTGAATGCACTGCTCTAACTATGAGGAGACTTTCTCTAAGTCCTGTCTTGCAAAGCTTTGACTTGAGCTATTTAAGACGAAGGGAAAAAAAAAAGAAAAAAAAAAAAAAAGACTCTACTTGGCAAGAGCTTTAATTAGCAGAAATTTCCACGCTAGGAATATTATTCTGCATGAGCAGAAATTGCATAGCTCTTGCCTCTAGATGCCTTAGAGATGCCATTGATTGCCCATATTCAGAACAGGGGAATTATGTGACCCAGTGCTAATTTGAATTCCTTTACCAAACACATTTTTATTTCATCATCTCAGCTGCATAAAAGAGTCAAAGTACCGGAGCTTTAAAGACTTTGAATTCCTGCTGTTCTGCAATAAAATAAGGCAAGAAATATTAGCCATCCCTGGTTGATTCTTTAATTCTTTCCCAACAATGTCAAAGTATCAGTGTCCTACAGGTTTTAGTGCAGGTTAAAGACTGATACAAAGTGTATGCCTGAATAGGAGTTTGGAGTGAGTTAAGGAGAGAGAGAACATTTTAATGGGACATTGGTCCAAAATAGCCCAGCTTGTTCCTACCTCCTGCTGCCTCTTCCTCCTTTTCACAGGACCCTGATTGTATAGAAACAGTACAGACAAAAACCACAAACAACAAAAGGTTCGCTCACACCCCCAGTGGAGGTCATGAGCATGCTACCATGGAGAAAAAAAAAAAAAAAAAGGCATCAAAGGATGGTTTGGCTTATTTATAAGCAAAGATTAATTAATAGGAGGTTTGATACTTTAGCAACATACATTTGGTCAAATTTGTATTTGCAAATTGTTTGTTTCATACATTCATGGGGCACAGAGCAATGTGGCCTGTTGCTAATTTTAAAAATTATCAAACCTTTCCTTGCCATGATCCAAAAACTACAGACTTGTGGTTCAGAGACTTTCAGTATTATCTTCTCAGATTTGACACTCCAAGGTTAAAAAAAAAAATAATCACAAGAGTTGTGTTATACACAGCAACACTGGCTTTTTCCAACAATTTTTTTATTACTGTATTGTATAGTCTCCAAGAAAAGTAACTTGGCTACCAGAGGACAAGCTTTTAAAAAGGAGGCAGAATGAACAAATTCCCTTAAAATATACTACTCTCCTTATAGGTTGTCTTTAAAACTGCTATTCATTATAGCAGCGTTTATACCCACCGGGTGACTATAAACTATGATTCGGAACTACCTGTGCCACATGACAAATAAGCACAACATGCATTATTCACTTTCAAATCAACCTCCTCCAACCTAAGCCACGTAAATCCTTCAGAAATTCACACCAGTATTTTCCTCCTTCGGATCACACATAGAAATAGCCCAATGATGGAAGTTTGCCCACGCACTGTCCTTCCAACCCCTACTATTTAAGTATCTGTTTGGAATTACCAGTGACCCTCGTTACACTCTTGGCTAGTTCACACTGGGTCTTCCAGAGTGCGGACCCCACCGGGGACTTCTCTTTTCTCCGGGATCCTTGAAACAAACACTATTTACAGAGTTGCTTTCCCAAGACAGCACTGTCAGCTCTGCCGACTAAAACAGAAAAGACCCTTCCACTTCTTTGTGCACGTACGTGCGCACCCTTTCCTTCTCACGTTGTC